>NW_015536481.1:1094157-1107516 GCF_001515605.1 Sinocyclocheilus anshuiensis
AGTAGCGATATTGAATATTTGATTGCCAACAGATTTACCAAGCTGTCATTCAAACAGTATATATACAAATTGAGGGAAAACAGCCTAAGCTGGATATAGGCTACAGCAGTCGGCTTAATTAAATGGCGCAACAGGCAGCTCTCTTTTAACACAGACTTTTAAGAAGGGATGGATGTTTGCTTCAAGTGATAGGCCAGGTAAGTGAAATTATATTATTTTGCTGTATGTATGTCGTTTTCTTTACGTTTTCTGACTAAAAGCAACCAAAAAGCCATTTTAAAGTGGTTAAGCAAATAATATAATAATAATAATCGGCAGGGATCCCAGACCAATACAATTAGTGTGCCTCCTCTATTTTAAAACCCACGAACCGCCACTGCTCAGTATTTAAATGTATAATTACACTGTAACAAGGAGACCTTAAAATAAAGTGTAACCCCCATTTATCACTTTTCAGCCATAACATGACAATTATCAGGTTATCATATCACCAAGAATATTTAATATTGGAGCATCACTAGGTGGTCTCACACCAACAATATTTCTATATTATATAAATATATTAACCTGTGTGAGCCATGTTAAACTATGTACTTATTGATCCACCTCCCTCCTTGTTGATTGCTCATGTTTATGGTTTCTGATTAAATAAAATGGTATTGCTGATGGTTTACTGCTAAATTAACTCCCTCACAATTTATTATCTTGGATAAAGCAGCATGTTGGGACTAGGAGAGAGAGCGGGGATTCTTTCCTTATTCTTCGCCTCTCCTATGGATACAGTCTTTCTCTTCCACAGACAGACATAGTAAATCAGCTCACTGCCTCACTATATCATGTTGCTACAACAACAGGCCACGGCCACTGCAGTTTTACATGTTCCCTGAGGAATCCAGACACACACAGTTAACACGAGCATCCTGTACGGTTGAGTTCCCATCAACAGATATTTTGAAAATAACACAACATCACAGGAGCATTAAACCTCCATAACTTCAAAACAGCACTGAATGTGCACTGCAGTTATAATCATAGACACCTCGAAATCCATACAAACATATATTTTCCATCAAAAGTTTTGCCTTGAATACTTGGATTTGAATTACTTTGGTTTTTTTTCTGTTGAATCTAAGCTGGAGAGCCGGTGCGCAAGTGTTTTTCATTTGGCCTGAATCATGACTGGTTGTGTCGTGCGCTGTGTTTTAATTAGACCGGTGGTGTCTCACCCTTCACAGTGACAAGTCTAACTGCACTAGTCCTCTTATACTAAAACCAGAGTGCTCAGCCCACTGAAAGGAGATTTGAGCTGGTTTTAAAATGGTTTAGGCTGCACACTCTTACAAATAAAGGTTCTTTATTGGCATTGGTTCATTTAACATTCATGGAATCTTTCCACTGCACAAAAGGTTCTTTACAGTGAAAAAAAAAAAAGATTCTTTACAGTATTCTTTACACTAAGAAAATAATGTTTTTTTATAGAACTGTTCACTGAAAGATTCTTTGGGGAACCAAAAATTCTTCTTCTCTGGCATCACTGTGTGAAAACCTACTTTTGGAACCTTTATTTTTAAGAGTGTAGCGGACCAAACCAACTGAAGACCAGCCCAGACTGTGAGACATCCAGACCAGGTTGTTCATCTGTTAGACCAGCTTAAACCAGGTGGATAGGCTGAAAGTCATCAGTGATTTTTTTTTTTTAAATAGTAAACAACAATCTCAACCAGTTTCCCCACCTTGTGGAGCTTCCACATGGCCCCCAGAGCTTTGACCTCATGAGTGGAGTGTTTGCCGTCCTCCAGACACTGGTAGCACACGGGGGTCTTACACTGGACGCAGTACATACTCAGGTTCTCCAGCTCGTGCTCGGTGCAGGTGGAGGTCTTCCGGGGACTCGCGCGGCGGCTGATTCTTCCTTGCGCCGGCGGCACGAGCCGGTGTTTGGCTAGCGGACCCCGGGGCGGGTGGCACCGTAGGCGGCACGGGTCGCAATAGAACACGTCGCACTGCTCGCACATGACCGTCGCCTCGCGGGGGCTCTTCTCGCACAGCTGGCACTTAAGCGCGGCCGCTTTACTCTGCTGGTACCGGTCCACAACCCCCTCCAGAACACGGTTCTTGGGGAAGCCCCGGAGCCCCCGGTCATCCAGCGTCAGGCTGCGATGGCACTGCGGGCAGGTGAGGCAAGAGTTTCGCGGGACCGGCGGCAGGACGCCGGTGTGAGGCAGCAGGTGGTGTTGCGCCTGGGGCGGATGAGGCACGCTAGGGGGGAAAACGCGCACACCGTTGGGGGACTTTTGGCACGGGGTGGTCGGTGCGCTCACGAACCCGCCGTAAGAGCCGTATCCGCTGTCCGCCTCGCTGTACAGACTCATCTTATCCAGGTCTAAGTAATCATAATCGGAGACGCCGGAGCCTGACGCGCGGCTGCTCTGCGGGGATTCGGCGTCGGGCGTCTGCACTAGGATGTTTCTCGCGCAGGCCAGGCAGATATTATGCGAGCACGGCAGGATGATCGGCTCGCGGAAAAACGAGCCGCACACTGGGCATTTCAACTCCTCTTCCATTTCATCCATCTTGTTGTTCGAGCCGGATTCGGAGACTTCCTATGAACGAAAACGGAATATTCCCTCCGATAGCAGCTCTGTACGTACGCGTCTCCTTCGCGTTCTCCGTATGCACCAGAGGATAGAGGAGGGGGCGGTATAAATTCGGTGGGCGTAGGCTGACTGGTGCACGAGCGCTAACAGCTACTGCATAAAATCGCTGTCGGTTTACGTGATGAGTTCCAGGAGTCCAATCAAACTGATGATGCAATGTATGGCATAAGTGCTTGATGAATTTGAGACACAGCCAATGTTTGTGGTAGTGCACCTGCTCTAACAGCGCGCCTGATTTTCCTATCCAACGCCGCTTAATGTGTGTTTATGTAAGCTACATCACAAGTCACTCTTCAGCTCTAGTGTTTGACAGCAAAACATGTCTGGGAGCTAAATCTGAAATGTTCTCTCATAATTGCAAGGTGGTGATAATTGTCTTAGAGAGCAGATAGATCAAAATAATACAAAAGAGAAAATGTGTCCAACGCGCAATTTGTTTTGTCGATTCCGTCCAATAGACGGCCATCCAGCAGTTGTTGCTATGGTTACCTCTCAACAAAAACGTTATCTGTTCAGACAAACTTTTATGGTGACTGGAAGGTTGTTGAAAACGTTATATACATATTTAAAATGTGTAGATATAATTTATACACAATGTTTTTTAGACAGCCATCCGATATAGACACCTGTCTATATCCCAGACGTTATACAACAAAACATAGGCCTGCTTTAATTATTTATCACATTATTATAGATTTACACATCACAGTTATATCACAATAACTGTATTGTTTCTTTAAAAAATATTTAGATTGCAGTTCACCTTGCTAAAAAAAGGTTGACCACCCCTCAAAGTCATTGAAAAACTGTCACAGATTACAGTAACAGCTGCAAATAATGCTATTGATGTTTGTTATGCATTGACTTTCTTGCGTTCACTGACAGGGAGGTAATGCTGTGTTTTAGAATAATCTAGGTGATGTTTGTCAGGTGTGTGGAAAATTTTACAGTGCAGCTGCTATTGATTTGACCAAATTTTTGACCTCTGTGTTGTATTGTGTTATGTGTTTTTAAACACGTGTGAGCCTCTGAAACGTGAGTGCCAGTAGAGGAGTGCAGGAGAGTGTGTGTGGGTGTATTGAGGTTGTTGTAGAGTTGAGTGTGTGTGTGTGTGTGTATGTGTATGTGTATGTGTGTGTGTGTGTGTGTGTGTGTGTGTGTTACAAGGCCGTGATTGAGAGCCATGTGAATTTTGTCCGTGTGCCACTCTCGTGAGTATCAGTGTGAGAGAGACTTGGTGGGGGGAAATTAATTGCTTAATCATTTTTATTCTTATGACAGTAATTGGGTCACAGAGAAGGCTCTAAACTGGGGCCAGTATATTACTGAGGTTCTCAGAGTTGAGAGTCAGTGATATTTGCATGGCAGTCTTCAAGGAGATGCTTAGATCTTGACCTTAAAAACAAATTAATCCAAGAAAATTATGAGAGAATTAATGTCTATGGAAAAATTATAAAAATGTGTGCAAAGCCAACTCAAATGCAACCAACGTGCCTGCACTGCACACACGTATTATTCCTTTAAAATATTGTCTAAGACTGCATGAAACTGTGTGTATAATTGTTGATATACTTTTTGTTAATATTTTGAAAGTTTTAGTAATTTTGCTGTAATTTTGTCATTTTTATTAGTTTTTTTTTTTAAATAGGGCCTATAGTTTTGATTAATTTTTATTAATTTAGTTTTAGTTATTTTTGTATTTCAAGTTAAACCAAATGAAAATGAGAAATGTTGCCTTGGGAACTAGCTAGAAAAAAAAGCTTATTTTTTAAAAATGTATTCAAAATCACTCTCACAGACGTTTTCCTGGACTGTTCCCAGTTAGTGGAACGACCTGCCTATCTCAGTTCGAGCAGCTGAGTCTTTAGCCATTTTCAAAAAAAATTTAAAGACACATCTTTTTCGCCAGCACCTGACTGAATTAATATTAGCACTTACCTATTCTATTCTATTCTATTCTATTCTATTCTATTCTATTCTATTCGCTCTAATTTATTTAAAACAAACAAACACCTTGCTATGTGTACTGTGCTAGACTAACGGAGACTAGTCACAGCACTTGTATTATGTTGCTCTCTTGTTGGTCTGATTGCTTCTATTGTTCTTCTCATTTGTAAGTCGCTTTGGATAAAAGCATCTGCTAAATTATTAAATGTAAATTTCAGTTAACGTTTATGAATAAAATCACTTGATTCTTCTTTCACTTGATATTTGTTTTATGTTGATGAATTATTTATTGATAAAATGCTTATATATTTAATTCTCCAAGCTTCAGAACAAATTGGAGAAACTTGTACTACCCTCTAATGACCTCTGACCAAACTGTGCTTTTCCTCATCTCTAAATACCGGTAGGGATAGTGATTGTACTCGCAGCTGCACAGTAAACCTACAACATCTCTGCAACTGCTCTCTTTGGCTCTCAGCTTCAGTCTGTCCATCTGGAGCTGCTCTTGCTCAAGGAGGTGATGCTGAATCTTTTGAAAAAGATTTTAGAGACATAAAATCTCCAGGCAGAAGGAGTTGGACTATAAAAATTGGACTATAAATTGGCTTGGATTCTATCCCTAGATTGCTCAGTCGACATCTTGGCTGTAAAGAGTTTGCATCAAATAGGAATCAATCAGACTCCTGTGTGTGGATTTAGTGTTACGTTCTTTTTTTTCTTTTTCTTCTGTCTGTGTGCACAAGCTGTTCATCATCCACAGTAATATAAAAGCTGTACTGCAATCTAATGAAGACAACCCGCATCTATAATAGCATTTTTATGAGTATGCCTGTCCATTAGCATATGTGTGTGGCAGTAGTTCACAGAATGGGATTTATTTTTGGTAGGTCTGAAAATGAACCCGCTCTTTCTATAATGCTGAGAGTAGGCAGTGCCTTGCATAACAGGTAAAAGCCAGTTTCAGATTGAGGATGAGAGGGAGAGGATGAAAACTAGAGGGGAAAGTAGATTTCTCTATCCACCTACTCCTATTCATGCTGTCTCTGGCGTTTTCTCTCCTCCCACGTGCATCCTGTCGTGTGTGTGTGTATGTGTGTGTGCACAGACGTCAGTGAGAACTGTCACAGCGTAACACTCCGTAGATGGTGATAACCGGATGGAATGTTAAGGTATTAAGAGCAATGGACAGAGACCCTTTAAATTACATACAAAATTAATTCTACACATTTGAGTTTTTTTCCTGCCCAGCTAAATATTTTAAGAACGTTTTGCTAACCAGTTTTGGGGGTAACGCGAGTTACTACAGATTACTTTTTCAAGTAACTAGTAAAGTAACGCATTACTTTTTAATTTAGAAGTAAATATCTGAGTTACTTTTTCAAATAATTAACGCCAGTTACTTTGTTTTCTCATTTATTGACTGACAGCTCTCCTCCCTGTGTTGAGAGAAATCGGGAGTAGGCTAAGTGCAGAGGCGTTGCATGCACTGTGTGAACATGATGGTTACTGTAGTGCTGAAGGTTTTTTCAGCTGACCTTCGATGATCCAATTTAACCATATAAGCAAAAATGACTTTAGATAAACATAACATTTCTGTTTCTTTTATTATTATTATTATTATTATTATTATTATTATTATTATTATTATTACTAGCCTATTGCTGAAGAGAGTTGAATTTACTTATCCTGCATCCTATTCTTCATCTAATCCAGGGGTGTCAAACTCAGTTCCTGGAGGGCCGCAGCCCTGCAGAGTTTAGTTCCAACCCTGCTCCAAGACACATACCATGTAGTTTTAAAATAAGTCTAAAGGACCTGATTAGCTGGATCAGGTGTGTTTAATTAGGGTTGGAGCTAAACCCTGCAGGGCTGCGGCCCTATAGGAATTGAGTTTGACACCCCTGATCTAATCCATTCCAGAATGGCAGCACAACTAAAAAGGTTTGTTTGAGCTGCGCCCTCTACTGTAAAGACGTGAATTTACATTTCCTTCAGCCTGAGGCTTATTCATTTCACTTTTGGCATAAAAGGGCTTTTTACATTTGCCAAAAATAGAACTTTTTTCTATTGAAAACAAACAAGCAAGCCCAGCTCCGATTTAAAAAGTAACGCAAAAGTAACACAATGCATTACCTTCCATAAAAAGTAACTAAGTAAAGTAGTTACTTTTTTTAAGGGAATGACGCAGTATTGTAATGCATTACTTTTAAAAGTAATTTTCCCCAACGCTGTTGCAAACGTTACCGTTAAGTTATGGAAACGTTATTGTTTTTTATTGTAATGTTTTGAGAACATAATCAAAGACCAGATAACTTTGAGCAAACATTTTTTAATGGAAGAATGTTTGTTTATAACAAGTCAGAACGTTAGCTTTTCTTTTCTTTTGTTTTATTTTCTTGTAGTTATTATGCCGCCCGCAGTTGGAATCAGCTTCCAGAAGAGATCAGATGTGCTAAAACATTAGTCACATTTAAATGCAGACTCAAAACTCATCTGTTTAGCTGTGCATTTATTGAATGAGCACTGTGCAATGTCCGAACTGATTGCACTATATTCTATGTATAATCATTTTCTATTCTTAACTGTTTTAAATTCATTGTAAATCAATTTGTAATTTTTAAAGTTTTTAAATTCCTTGTTTTATTGTTGTGATTATTTTTTATGATTATTTTCTTTTCTTTTATGTAAAGCACTTTGAATTACCATTGTGTATGAAATGTGCTATATAAATAAACTTGCCTTGCCTTTCTTGTCTTTTCTTTAATGTATTATTTTATCAATCTCAGACCCAGATATGCTTTTTAAAATTCATCATTAAATAATAATTATTATAGCCTATTTTAAAAATGATTATAATCTAAACATAGAGTGAAATAATGACAAACCATTTCATTATATGGTGTAAAAATGATTTATATCAGTTTTTAAACCAGTTTATTTCTACCACGATTATTATCTTTGGTTACCAAGGAAACAAAATTATCAGTGAAGAGCATACTTGAGATGAAATATGAGACATGGTGTGTGAGGACACTTGACATGCATGACGTGTAAAAGGAACATTTTTATTGCACATAATTTCCAATGAGCTGTAATTTTGTCAAACGATTCAAGTGTGAAAATATGCAATTTGAGATGCATAAAATGCTAACAATGAATCCTAGCTAGCAAAAAAATAAAAAAATCAATATCATTTTCACCACTTTTATGTCCACCACAGAATGTTGTCAAACATAGTACATAACTGAAATGTGGTGTAAATGACATTTCAGATAAATTACACACACCTGAGAGTATGAAACGTGTGTTGTAGGAGAGTTTAATTATGAAACATCCACAGGGCCAGACATACCCATTTTTTTAATAAATACATGCAAAATAAGCAATTTTTTATATTTAACTTCGTTCACACAGCATACAAAATGTCAATGCACTGGATCAAACCATTATATTTTATTTATTTTTTCCCCATTGAGTTCATATGTTTGTGTTATTTTCAGCAATGTCAAAATCTGTTTATTTCCAGGATCAAACAATAGGTCTTGATTGAATAGCACAGAAATTCAAGATATAAACAAGAAAATGCTTTTTCAGCTGTGGATTCTAAGTAAACAATTCCCTAACTCCGCACCCCTACATAATCATAACCCTTTTCTCAATAAATCAGTTTAAACAATTACATCAAACTCACAAACACAACACATTTACACTTTAATATATTCACTGTGGCACAGCAATTATCACATCACTGCTGTTATTAGCACTCATTTAATATCAGCAGAGAGTGAGTCATAACAAAATCCTCTGAGGTGCATGTGTTTGCATGTGTATGTGCATTTCTGCCTAATTGTGTTTCTTTCGCAAACTGTAAAGCATTCTCTTTTTTATTGATCTGTACACGCATGCACACACACAAAATCTCAACATCTATTTGCATAATCGTTAAAAACCTTGGCTTGCCCAGGTTGCTTTAGGAAGAACAAATGAACAGAGTAGACAGCTAAGAGGATAAATATAAGCAAATATATAACAGATATTTTATAAGTAGGCTACATTTTCTCTTCTTAAACAGCTTTTCACTGTAAACACTTAATTTCCAGCTACCTTCTTCGTGATTTGTATATTCTCCTAATGGATTCATAAATTCAAGTTTCAATCACAAACAGTGCAGTAAAATTATTGTAGGTTATGTGCTTTTAAAAGAGCTCATAGCGCCACCTCGTGTTCTGTTTTTTTTTGTCCAAGTATTTCAGTAAATATGTATCAAAAACATGTTATTTCGTTGCAAATTCTGAATGTTAAATCAGAACTTGACAACATTTGAACTTTAAAACATTACTCAAACAGAAATTAAATACATTTAAATGTAAAAACACTTACTGAATTATATACATAGAATATAGAATTCAGTACATGTGCTTAAGCTAGAACAAATACCTAATAGCAGATAAAACAAGACAAACTGTACTAATTTAATAGACTGTAATATAAATACAATGGGCCACATATACAATATAAAATTAATTAATCATATGTTGTTATAATCATTTATCTGGCAATGGGTGAAATAGTTTTTAAACTTTGTCAACCGTTATAGGACATGACGTCAATGAAGCGGCACGTCAGAGTCGAGGCGGAAGCGGATGGGAAGCAGTGGGTGCTGAAACATGGCGTGCACTTACACGCGCAGAGTCGGGATGACAGCCGGCGCGTGTGTGTTTTCTGCGATTATTGCAACATGTGTGATGCAGCTGCCCGCATCGGCCAAACCGGGCAATTTAAGAGTAATCACAGATGGAAACTGGGAGGATATCCTGACGGGAGAATGGATGATCGAGTTGTGAGTTATTACATTGAGTTGTGCAAAAAAAAGTCTGTGTTTATTTATGTTTATCTATGCGTGGTGATTAGTGTTACACATCTTAAATGATCTAAAATATCTAGCTTCAGATTATTACATTATTTCTTATTGCAGTGTTCTTGTGCTGGGCTCAGGATAGAGGAAGTTCAGTGGTCTGACGTTAAAGGCATAGTACACTCAAAATTGACAATGATATCATCAGTGCCTCCCCCAAATGTTTATTCAATACCTCATGATTTTCTTTCTTCCTTGGAACACAAAAGGAGATGTTGGAAAGAATGACAGCCTCAGTCACCATTCACTTTCATTGCTTCTGGTGACTGTCATTCAGCCTAACATCTCTTAAAGGGGTCATATGATGCGATTTCAATTTTTCCTTTCTCTTTGGAGTGTTACAAGCTCTTGGTGCATAAAGAAGATCTGTAAAGTTGCAAAGACTAAAGTCTCAAACCCAAAGAGATATTCTTTATAAAAGTTAAGAGTCAGCCACGCCTACCTAAAACGACTCGTTCTAACACGCCCCCACATATCTACGTCACTATTTGGGCGGTGTTATGCAACTCTTCCAACATTTTCACGCAAAGAAGGAAGGCGTAACTTTTATTCTCGCTGTAGTATTGCTGTTGCCGCCGCCACCATGTCGTGTAGAGGAGTTGGAAAATGAGCCTCTTTTCAAAAATAGTGGAGTGTTCTTTTAACCCTTTCTTTAGAAGTCAGTGATCTCGTAATTGGTGATAGATTTGATTAAATTAAAAAAAGTAATAGTAGTTGTGAACTATTGAAGTCTTTACTGTCGTTATTGATATGATCTTTTGAACGATTGTTTAGATAGATACACGCCAGCATTTGTCTTGTTTTCAGATGTCTGCAGTTATAAATGGTTAAACATGGCTGTTCGTATGCGTGTGTTGCAGCTGTAAAGATGGTGCGTTTCGGCGATATCAGGGCGCTCGATCTAAAGATGACTTCCTGAGCTTCATTGATGAAAAGAAATGGCAGAGCATAGAGCCGGTCTCTTCCTGGTTTGGCCCTTCATCCTTCCTGTGAGTACATGCTGTGTCTGTGGGTGTGTGCTGGGGCTCGTTTCAAATTGGATAATAATGCAATGGCCCTGGGCGAGTCTGGCAATATCTCTAGAAAAGGGAGTTTAGAGAATCCACAGCATGTGGTTAATGCTGATTCACAAGTTAGCTCACTTTTAATGTAATACTGACAGGCTATCTTTACATTTGATTTGATATAGTTTCTGTGACTGACTTTATTTTATTTTAGGATGAACGCAATGTCAGCCCTCTTCAAGTTATCCATGTTCATCAGGGTGAGTGTGTATGCCTATTAATATATAGCTGCTGCTTTCTTGTCAGTTTTGAGAATTAATTTTTGAAATTATATACACTATTTTCCTAGCAATTCTTTGAATAATTTAGAGTTATAACTTACAGGCACAAATAGTTTATACCTCAAGCTAATGGTTAATGTTCTTTTTAGCAACATCATATGACCCCTTTAACAACATGACTGTGAGTAAATGATGTCAGGATTTTCACTGTCCCTTTAATGAAATCTCTTCAAAAAATGTTTAAGTTGAAATAAACCGTTGTTTCCCCTGCACACTTCCTCCAGCTAAAGCAATCGAACAAGAGGATTGTAGTTAAATAGATCCGATGGAAAACAAATGAGCCTCGGTGTCTTTGTGTCTCCTCTGGCTGGGATTGTGTTATTGGATTAAAAGGTTTGCCTGTCTGCTGCAGCTTTGCTCCGTGGTGTCCAGCCTGCCAGCAGCTCCAGCCCGTGTGGAATGAGTTTGCAGAATGGGGAGAAGATTTGGGAGTGAATATTGCCAAAGTAGACGTCACCGAGCAGCCAGGTTTGACTCCATGTGCTGCCCACATCTGGTTTCTCTGCTCACCTGATCGCCTGTGTTTATGATTCTCACACTTGTCTCTCTCTATGTGCTGCAGGTTTGAGCGGGAGGTTCATCATCACAGCTCTCCCAACTATCTACCAGTGAGTTTCCGTAAACGGTAAAACTCAACTGTTTAACTCTTAGAGGAGTTGGAAAATGAGCCTCTTTTCAAAAATAGTGGAGTGTTCTTTTAACCCTTTCTTTAGAAGTCAGTGATCTCGTAATTGGTGATAGATTTGATTAAATTAAAAAAAGTAATAGTAGTTGTGAACTATTGAAGTCTTTACTGTCGTTATTGATATGATCTTTTGAACGATTGTTTAGATAGATACACGCCAGCATTTGTCTTGTTTTCAGATGTCTGCAGTTATAAATGGTTAAACATGGCTGTTCGTATGCGTGTGTTGCAGCTGTAAAGATGGTGCGTTTCGGCGATATCAGGGCGCTCGATCTAAAGATGACTTCCTGAGCTTCATTGATGAAAAGAAATGGCAGAGCATAGAGCCGGTCTCTTCCTGGTTTGGCCCTTCATCCTTCCTGTGAGTACATGCTGTGTCTGTGGGTGTGTGCTGGGGCTCGTTTCAAATTGGATAATAATGCAATGGCCCTGGGCGAGTCTGGCAATATCTCTAGAAAAGGGAGTTTAGAGAATCCACAGCATGTGGTTAATGCTGATTCACAAGTTAGCTCACTTTTAATGTAATACTGACAGGCTATCTTTACATTTGATTTGATATAGTTTCTGTGACTGACTTTATTTTATTTTAGGATGAACGCAATGTCAGCCCTCTTCAAGTTATCCATGTTCATCAGGGTGAGTGTGTATGCCTATTAATATATAGCTGCTGCTTTCTTGTCAGTTTTGAGAATTAATTTTTGAAATTATATACACTATTTTCCTAGCAATTCTTTGAATAATTTAGAGTTATAACTTACAGGCACAAATAGTTTATACCTCAAGCTAATGGTGAAGGAACCAATAGCAGACACAGAGATAATATAGTCAGCCAGTCAATAATGCAAAATAAACCTCTGACTTAAGGTAGAGGTGACTCATATCAGCCTGCAATAAAGATTGCCTGACTGTAAATTATCCTGCTTGTGACCTGGCTGCATAAATAACATTTTGAAATGGGATTTGGTTAAAAAAAAAAGTGTTTGTTGCATGAACATTTTGTAAGCATTTAAAGCCAGTATGCCTCACTGCAAAGAAATACATTTAATAGTAAACACCTGACTTGATACCTTTATAGTCTGCTCATGGATGTTTTCATGCAGTAATTAAAATAATCTTTTAACATTGTGTTTCAGCATTGCCATAATTACTTAACGGAGCAGCTGGGTGTCCCAGTGTGGGGCTCGTTTGGGATATTTGCTTTAGCAACACTCATCTCAGGATTGGTCCTTGGATTGGTGAGAATGCACACGAAATACACTAAAAGCTTAAAGGGATAGTTCACCCAAAAATGAAAATTTGATGTTTATCTGCTTACCGTGTGGAATGAGTTTGCAGAATGGGGAGAAGATTTGGGAGTGAATATTGCCAAAGTAGACGTCACCGAGCAGCCAGGTATGCTGCTATCTGTACACATCTGGTTCCTCTGCTCACCTGATCGCCCGTCTTTATGATTCTCACACTTGTCTCTCTCTCTGTGCTGCAGGTTTGAGCGGGAGGTTCATTATCACAGCTCTCCCAACTATCTACCAGTGAGTTTCGTTCCGTCTTACACACATTTAAAGGAACACTCCACTATTTTTGAAAATAAGCTCATTTTCCAACTCCCCTAGAGTTAAACAGTTAGTTTGTGCGAAAAAAAGAACAGTATTTATATAATGTTTTGCCTCTAATACAGCACTATGTCCAACTTCCTTGAGCGCGTGCACGGCATCCAATGCAAGAGGTGTGTACGCGCTCTGGCGTAGTTTACGCAAGCACCGGAAGTGATCTCTCGCGCGTATACGTCACTCATTGTTTACACAGTGCACAG
>NW_015536481.1:1107526-1139982 GCF_001515605.1 Sinocyclocheilus anshuiensis
ATATCAACACACCCATTAACGTAAACTACGCCAGAGCGCGTACACACCTCACGCACCGGATGCCGTGCGCGCGCTCAAGGAAGTTGGACATAGTGCTGTATTAGAGGTAAAAAAATGATATAAATACTGTTCGGTTTCTGGCACAAACCGATCGTTTCGTGTCTTAGGACAGTGAATCTCAACCTTTTGGCATACCGGACCCCTGTCCAATTCAGAACCATCCTCAAGGATCCCCAGAACAAAATTGACTCATCTATGTATCATTTGTATCTTTGTGAGGACCAAATGCAGTCAAGTATAATTCAAATTAGTTGACTTGTCCAGTATTTGGCCATATCATCAGCTATATTGGATTTTTCTTTCATGGGAACATGTCATGTCACAAAAATTCATACTTTATACGGACCCCCTGGCCTTACGTCAAGGACCACTAGGGGTCCACGGACCCCTGGTTGAGAAACACTGCAGTAAGTTCACTGGTGCAGACTCATTGATCCAGTGTATGCTAATGGAAGCACCACAGTTCCAGTCTGAAACATCAAATTTTCATTTTGGGGTGAACTATCCCTTTAAGGTTGTACGGTTTTTAATGGTTTAAAAAAAGTATTTTGTGCTCACCATAATTGCTTTTGATCATTAGTTGATCATTCAGTTGCTGCTGAATAATTTGTGGAAACAGTGATGCATATTTTTTCAGGGTTCCTTTGGTGGATAGAAAGTTCAGTATTTATTTTTTTCAATATAAATATTTTGGAACATTATAAATGTCTTTACTGTCAATTTTGATAAATTTAATGCATCTTTGCTAAATTAAAGTATTAATGTCTTTTTGAAAGTATTACTGACCCCAAATTTACTAACAGTTGTGCAAATAAGATATGTTTCAAGTGTTAATATTGGAGTGGGTAATCCCAGAATACATTGCAACAAACTCATTTATCCAAAATCTTAGATGTAAATGTCTAAAGTAGCTAAAGTATAAATAAATTGCTCAATTGAATGTCGTGTGCTTTTAAGCTTATTAGAACATTGCATCATTAGCTTTGAAAATGCTAACATTAAACTCTATTGGAATCATTTGTGAATCAAATGTCTCTCTGATTTTATTTTATATTATTTTTCTCAGGTACTAGTTTTCATCGCCGATTTTGCTTTCCCGTCACGGCGGTTTGCACCAAATTATCACCACAGTAAGTGTAAATGTTTATATGAACCTGCCTGCTTGACTACAGGGACATGTAATGCACCAGAGATTCATTAAAACTTAAACTATAATGATCTGGCGTGTTAATGTTTCTGTAGGGAAACTGCCTGCTGGGCAGGTACGTCTCCTGCAGCAGTTGGAAGATGAACAGGAAGCAGATGGAGAGGAAGAGGATGATGATGATGATGAGTACAGTGGAAAGACTGAAGAGTGGCAGCGAGCAGACGGAGCCGATGTGCTCAGGAGAAGAGGAGTGGGTGTGCTGGAGGAGGACACTTAGTGGACTGGAGAGGAACTGCCTCTCGCTCACTGCTCACAAAACCACCACACAAACCACATCGCACAAACCACATCGCTACAGCAGTGCCCCGGCAGCGCTCATTAAGCTTGATGTCACATGTGATGTCATAGCTTCCTCTGAAAGATTGATGTGGTTGTGCTTTTCTCTCTTTCTTGCCGCTAGTTTGTGTGTTTTCTCTTTTCCACCTGTCTAGTTTTAATTATTACACTCCTTGCTATGCAGTATCTCTAGAGTGTGTGTGTGACAGAGGAATATTAGGACTTACTTTACGGAATTTCACGACTCACAGTTGCAATATTCCCCATACAAATTCTGAGCAAAATTATCAAGATCAAACAACGATCTCACTGTGAATCTGTTGTAAATGAGGCTTTTTGGAATAAGAAAGCTTTTGTGCTTTACTTTGTAAATATTTTATTATTTGAGCTTTTTGGATGCCTGTTATATAAAGCCAGAATGTTCAATTTGCTGTTTTAAATGTTTTTTCTTCCAACTAGAGTTCAGCTTCATTTTTTTTTCCGGAAAACTAGAAAATGCCTGAATTAACACTTGTTTATTAATTAATGTGTGTATGTGTGGTGATTCATTATTGTTTGACCGAAAGATGCTTCCATTAGTTCATGTCTTTTAGGACATTTGTGCTCTTATAATTTGCTTTAAATGAGTTTCACTCATTTTCCACACCCTGTTTCTTTAAATTTAGTTGGTTACACTTTATTACGATAGTCCATTTAGACATTCTAAGTAACTTTGCAACTACATGTCAACTAACTCTCATTAGAGCATTTGTAGACTGTTAGGTTAGGGTTAGTAAAATATGTTGCCGTACTTGCAAAGTTACTAACAGTCAGTAGAACGTCTGCTGAGCGGCCATCAATATATAGTGTTAGTAGATATTAAGCAGACAGTCTGCTAATACTCTAATGACTGCTAGTTGACATGGAGTTGCAAAATTATTTAAAGGTAGTTGAATGTCTAAAGTGGACTATCAAAATAAAGTCTTACCTTCTATGTTTCAGTGGATTTTAGGATGTGTCTTGGTCTTCCAACTTTTTTGATGCAGTTTGTTTGTAGCCCTTTTAGTTCTAATAGTTTTCTTCTTATCGTTACTAAAGTTTGACCCCTGACATTTGACTGATCCACTAGAATGAAAGTGCTTCTCAATGTGTTCTGCTCATTTGTCCACAGCAGAACAATAGTAACGTGTGAATGTCTGCTTTTACAACTCTATTGCTTGTGTGTGTGTGTGTGTGTGTGTGTGTGTGAGAGAGGTTGGTTTTGGAATGTTTCTGTATTTGAGACCGTGTGAATCTGGACTGTTAATAAACAGTTTAAAGCTGCAGTGCTGAGTATTTGCAGATGGTAATCAAAAGGAGTCTTAAATGCAATTATGTTGGCCTGTATTTGACATTTCAAATGTCAGGGGGCACTAGTAAGGTGCTTTAAAGTGTCTTATGCTCACCAAGGCTGCATTTATTTGATGAAAAATACTACAGTAAAACAGTGATATTGTGAAAGATCATTACAGTGTAAAAGAACGGTTTTCTATTTTAATATATTTTAAAATGTAATTTATTCCTGTGACAGCAAAGCTGATTTTTCAGCAGCCATTAATCAAATCTTTAGTATCACGATCCTTCAGAAATCATTCTAATATGCCGATTCGGTGTTAAAGAAACTTTGCTGTGCTGCTTAATATTTTTGTGGAAACCATAACATTTTTTTCAGGGTTCTTTGATGAATAGAAAGCTAAAAAAACAGCATTTATTTAAAATAGAAATTTTTATTGTAACAATGTAAATGTTTTAATTCATTGGATTCTTGCTAAAAAGTATTGATTTCTTCAAAACCCTTTGAACAGTTTAGTGTACAGTGGCCCAAAGAAGTATTTTGGACAATAGATGTATGATAAGGAAAAAAAAAATCATATTTATTTTAAAGAAAGAGCACAAGCATTCATTTACAAGTAAAACTTTCTACAAAAATATGTTTATTAGGTTTAAAATAATAAAACAATAGATGTACTTTTGACAAAATGAGAATATTTTCTGAGAAAATAATGATACTGCAGCATGGTTTGATATTTAGTGTATAATGCAATAAAGTTCACACAGTGAGATTGTAGTGTCAAGTTAAATTTTGTTGGCTACTATAAAATAGTAGGGGTCCGGGGCTCATTAAAGGGCCTTGACAAACATCCAGGAGAGCCCCAACAAGTCTTAAAATTATTGAGCTATAGTTGCATAATCTTAAAGGGGTCCTATTATGCTCTTTTACAAAGTCTTGATTTTGTTTTGGGGGTGTACTAGAACATGCTCTCATGCTTGGTGGTTCGAAAAACGCATTATTTTTCACATAATTTACATTATTACAATACCTTTCTCCCCAGCCTGGCACAAACGGCTCGATTATTTCTGGCTTTGATGAAGGTCCGCCTTCCGAAAAACAAAATGTGTTGTGATTGGTTAGCTGTCCCAGTGCGTTGTGATTGGCGAACAGCTTAGATGGTGTTTCAGTACTGCCACGCCCCTTGCTCCGTCTTTCAACAAAAGCTTTTGGCGAATCCGGCACTACTCACTCGTGTTGTGGAAGCTGTCGTCGGTCAAATGCGCAGCACACAATAACAAATTGGGGTTATAATGCTCGGGAACAGAGTTAAAAAAATAAATTGCAACCACTGTTTTCTGACATCATCCGCTTTCGGGAGCCCAAACAAAGACGTTTGGGCACGGAGGTGAAAAAAACCGCGTTTCAGGCGGTCGCACACCGGACATGAAGCGCAGCGTCGCGCCACGTCTTTAAAATTCGTTTGTTGTAGTTCTTGAAAAGGGATTTTAAAAAAACGAAATATCTCCCTTTGGAGTGGACTTTGAGATTTGTAACTTTCTAGATCTTTTTAATGCCCAAACATACACACTACAAACTGACTAAAATTAAAAAAGTGAAAACGCATAATAGGACCCCTTTAAAGGCGCGTTAAATTTAAAAAGTGAAAAAGCATAATAGGACCCCTTTAATTAAAATTATAAAAATAAAAAACTTTTTTTTGCTACAATTTGTTTTATTACAGTAGTACATTAGTACATATTAGAAAGGATGGGAAAAGAGTGGCCTTGGAATCACTACTGCTCTAACATGCATGTATCTTCACAGCATACATGCACATTTGACAATATTTATAATGCTTTTGCATCTGTAGAGGGCAGTATTTTTTAAGTTTTCACTACTCCACATATGGCCTTAGATAAGAGCTCTCTATCAGGGCCTCTTCAATGAGCTTCACTGCACAACTGTTTACAACTTTATTTGTTTGTTGTTGCCTGGAAACCACACAATTAATTTAAGAGCTCTCTGAAGAGCATGTTCTAATCTATGCCAGAAATATGTAAAGTTACACAACCAGTTCACGTTTATTATATGATATATCCTCGCCACTTTAACTGAATGGATGTTGTTGATACATCACACAACCAATTTTTTAGGGTTTTCTGATTGAAGTGCTGTGGTTCATGGATGTTCAGGGATTCTCCAAGCGCAGTGTGTGTTTATCAGGGCTGGGTGGTGTACGCTCACTGATCCAGAACTAACATCTGGAAACTTCTTTCTCCTTTCTTGTCTCATACACACACTTTCACTGTTCCAGAAAAAACAGCTGCTACTGCTGGAAACTTCACACACTCTGAACGGTTTTCACATCATCTATACATATGCATCTGGTACTTGTTTAAGCCGGAATACGCATGGTTTCTGATGTTTGAAGATTTCTGTCCTTCCTAATTTACACAAAAGCTACATACAGTTATGGACATTTTACATTATTGGATGTTTGATCACTAATTAAGTAATCAGTAATTCCTTAAACGTTTTACGGTTTGGCTTAATAAGTTTGACAAATAGTGTCAGTATCTTTTTTAGATGATCATTTTATGTTTTTACCATAAAGCTACATATATACACAACACTTCAAATGCTTTATCAGTGTGTTAACAAAGCACTATATAAATTCACTATCAACACACTACATGTTCTACATATTTATTGTTTTTATCATAGCACGATGTATTTTGGTACACTATAGCTGCATGCATTTTTAAGATTTTCATTGTTATTTTCATATTTAAAGCTTATATATATTTATATATATATATATAAAATGTTCATAGAATTGAGATTCTAGTTCTGGGCATATATGTGAAATCACACGCTAATACACAATATTACATGGAAGTATCTTGTTTGTTTAACCGTGCATGCTGTTCAATGATGATGAAATTCAAAAGAATTATTCATTGTCAGATACACACACACATTGCTGGAGGCTGCCTTTGCCATTAACTTGTGCCTTTAGTTGCATAACCACTGACATTGTCTGATATTGAAACTCTCTCTCACACACAAAAGAGGAGCTCTCTGTGTCTGAAATCCTTCTCTCCTGTCCTCAGGGACATGCTAACCTCCTTTTCAGATGCTCTACTTTGATTATGTTGCTCCACACTTTTTATGCATTCATGTGCATGATGTTCACGGTCTTAAAAATCATTGGCACAACCTTGAAATCCCAGGAGACCAGTGATAATGTGGAAAATGTAAAAGAGTTTTTTCTTATTGGAAGGTGCAAAAAGTATAAAGTTTCATTCATGTGACTGTGAAACCAAACACTTCCCTGCACTGTCAGTGGCGGCCTCAGATAATGTCACTATATCTACAAAATACAAAGTTTTCATGTTGATACAACATACTGCTGTCTTTCACTCATACAAATTGTGCACATAATCTGCCATGGTCGAGACACTGATCTCAGTATTGTGAAAATAAAATGGCATTACAGTTGGATCAAGCTGACTGCAGTGTTGAATTACAACGTAAGATAGTATTGCATTGCAATTTAGCAGTGAGAAATGAGAAAGTACCATTAACACAGCATAAAATTAGTTTGGCGTCATTTTTTTTTTTTAAGAAATAAAACTTTTATTTAGCAAGGATTAAATTGATCAAAAGTGACAGTTAATGCATTTTAAAATCACATTTTCCACAAATATTTTAAGCAGCACTACTGTTTTCAACACTAATAATAATAAGAAATGTTTCTTAAACATCAAATCGGCATATTAGAATGATATATTAAAGTGAAAATATATTAAAGAAAATGAATGCAAATTAATGTTTTTTTTTATTTTGAAGACAAAACTCTGATAAAATTGAATTGAAATGCTGTTACAGCTGAAAAATTATAGTTAAACACAAAAACAACACAAAAAAGCAAACATGTATTATACAATTATAATACATGTATTATACAAACACATTATATATACAATTTAAATATAAATATATAAATACAACATGTATGTTATACTATATTAGTGTACATAATATAAATATGAATAAATAAATAAATTAATGAAAAAAAAAATATTATAAATGACACCTGATTTTTTATCATTTAAAAAAATTAATTAATTTTACAAATGTATGCTTTTTCAGTCTGTGACACTGATTATACCAGAATAGTTTAATTTAGAAAGTTCATCACAAAGATAAAAGAAACTAAGACACAAAATGTAGATCTCAGGCTAAACTTAAGGCATCAGAGAGAATCATGTATGTTGTTTACAGGGAAGGTTCTCATTCTGAGCTGAGTGTCATTAGAGGTAATTACTGTAATTCTCAGCATGCATCGCTGCCGCACAGAGCAACACGGGGCGGCACAAAGACATCATGGGACTCTGAAGGGAAAGATATAAGTATTATTTTAGTTGCTGCATCGGAGTCCAAGTTTCCTTTGCTTTTAGCATCCCAGTCTATATTCAAAACCAAACCTGCTCTGCAATTCTGTGTGTGTGTGAAAATAGATTTGCAGGAGGACAGTGATTTGACCAGCAGGTGCAGGAGTCACAATGTTCCTGGTTGGAATGTGCTTATCTGATTTATTTTCCCATGAGCATTTGTCTCCTAAAAACACACATTTTCAGACTCCAGTGCATGACTGAAACATGGGCCCACTCAACCTCTCACACAAATAATCGGTTATTCAGTAATTCACTTTTACATTCACTCTATTACTCAAACAGTGTTAGGGATTTAGATCTGTCCAATGGAAGCTTGTTTCCGCCAATGAAAAAAAAACATAATTGTAACTTTTTATCTCAAATTTCTGACTTTTTTTTTTTCACAATTCTGAGTTTATGTTTCACATTTCTGTCTTTGTTCTCACAATTCTTAAAAAAAAAATATATATATATATATATTAGAATTCCGAGATATAAATTCAGAATTGTAAGATATAAGCGTGCAATTCTGAAAAGCTAAGTCTGAATTGTGAGATTTTGGAATTACAATTTTGCAATTACAATTGGAACTTTTTGTTTCATGGCAGAAAAAACACACAGAAACGAGAAAAAAGTCTGAATTGTGAGATATAAACTCAGAAGTGCTGCTTGTTGAGAAGCATGCTATTCCTTGTTATTTCCACCTTGTGGATGGAATGGATCTCATCTAGGTACTAGTTCACATCGTAGAAAATTTTAAATGCACCTTATATATTATAAAGTTATATAATAGCTCTGTACATGAGCTTATATCATTTCATGTCTTAAAAATAAACATCAGCTGTTCCTCTCTATACAGACTGTTTACCACTACGGAGCTGTAGAGACATTGTGCTTTTCGCTGCCCAATTTAGAACTTTTTCTGTCTCTCCAACCCCATATTACCACCCCACCCAAACCCATTTCCTGAGGAGGCCTCACAATACACACACACACTCACACATAAATATACACACGCTCATAATTTTTACTCTGAAACGAAAGTTTGAAATGAAAGAACCACTAAAATGCAGTGATTTTTTTCTGACTGCGGCATTGCATATGATTCTAGGGAACATATGATTATAGAAAAATACAACAGACAAACAAACATATTGTGTAAGCACTCTTTTGTAATGCATGAAGAACATTTACATTTTTGTATGTTTTATGGGATTTTTTAAAAGTTGTATGCATTGCATTGATGGCTCCATAAAGAACCTTGAACTTCCATGGAAACTTTCCATTGCACAAAAGATTCTCTACAGTGGAAAAAAATTTCTTTACACTAAAATTGCACCTTTATGAATTGTTCACTGAAATGTTCTTTGGGAAACCAAAAATTGTTATTCTATGGCATCACTGCAAAAACCCTCTTTTGGAACCATTATCTTTAATAGTATGGTAAAAAGAAGCAGAAGCAAATGCATACTGCAAAGATAAAGCTGTGAAGGTTATGCTATAAAGTTGGGGTTTTGGCCCTGCATGTTTGGGTCTTAAGTGATCTGTTAGGTCCAGTGGTCTCCAGTTACAAACGGCAAGAACATCTGGATGTATTTAGCCGCTTGCTCTACCCGGCTACAGTACAGCCTGCAGCTCAGAGGCATTCAAAGTTGCGTTATGATGTGTCTGTTAATCAAAACCTTTCTGGTCAGATTGTTTACACCGAAGTTTTTGGACTTAAGCAGGTCTGATTTGATCTAAAAGCACTGTGGAACAGAAAAGGAGGAAATGCTGGGAAAGGAAGGGGTTTCCTTAGAGTTTCCTATGCCTGGGCCTGATTTTTTACGCCATCGGGATTTTATCCTGCTCTTGTTTTGCCAAATCTACAGTGTCACGGTGGCGGTAAGGACATGGCTTTGCCTTCACATTGCTGTGGACTGCTGGATACTCAAGCACTGACCAACACATAAGAAGTGTTCTGCACTGTGCTGTTTTTAAAAGCAATGTAACGTTAGCTGCTGCGCTATCTTTGTATGAGTAAACTGTTGTAGGCTCTAAAAGTCTTGATTGTTTGAGAGAAAACAATGCTGCTTTCCCCTCTGAGGTTTCACTGTTCGTCCTCAGAATGGAACCACTGGAGGAGAGAGCAGCACCAGTTTGTATCAGCATGCTGTGTCATCTCATACACATACACTTTTCATAAAGCTGAAGGTTCATTGGTGAATGCACGATTGTAGCAGAAGAAACTGATCTGGTGACAGTTTGGAGTTTCAAACAGAAGCATAAACAGCTTTATAACATGACACTGGAGCATTTTTTCAACACTAGAATATTTTAAGCGTGGCTCCAGTTGCATTTGGGCATGATTCAGCATGGTATATGATTACAAACCGTTTCCAGCTGGCCATTACAATTAATGGCAAAAGTAATGTTTGGAAATGTAAACTGATATATCCTACTGACACACTACAGCAAAAGATAGAAATTACTGGCTTAAAACCATTTTTCATTGTTTTTTGTTGGTGAAAATACTAATGGCCCAAGACTTTTACACAGTACTTTATGTATTTGGCGAGATCACTCTTATTTGGCGAGTTTCTCACCTGTAGCTGCTATAGGCTTTTCCAGATAAAATCTTTCAGATGATTTTCTCTGAGCACTTCTAAAGATGGTGTCTGTAAGACAGATCATACAGTGGTCATGAACAATATATCTTTTCAACAGGAAAGCCTCTTTGATGATGATGCCCACCACAATTCGTATGTGGTGCTGACCTTTCTGTCTGGTGCATTTGTATTCGGATTAGTATTTGAAATATTCAGCAAATTAACATTTCTGTGCAAACTGCCAAACAGCAAATACTTTCTGTAATAAACTGTGCAAGTGCTATAAAAGGGTTGCTGACAGAATTAGAGTTAAAAAAAAAAAAAACCTTCATAGCATCTAAAGATGTTTCTATAAAGTCTTTCTATTCTGAACATGGCAGAGGTTTTAAGAAAGCTCTTATCATGTTAAAAAGAGATGTTGTGTGTACAAAGAGTTGTAGGATTAGTTTTGTTGTTAATGCTAAAACCAAAATAGCAACTATTAATAAAATAGTATCACCATACTATTGTTCATACTTAGGTCAGCTGCATAACAATAATCCACAACACATAGGATTTGCACAAGCAAGTATAATTCTATTCAGAAAATGTAAAAATCTAATTATTATTACTATTTCTGGTTAAATAAAAAAAATAAAAAAAATTATTGTTGATATATCTGGACCGAAGCCTTATTTTTTTTAAAGACATTTCTGTTCACACATTATTGTTGCTGTCAAAATCTTTTATTATTATTATTATTGATATGCCTTTATATTATTTATTAATTTGAAAATAAATGATAAAATGTGGACCAAAGACTGCATGTTTTTCAAAGACATTTCAAAAGACCTGCTTTTATCCAGCTCATTAGGGATGATACAAATGCACAGGAATTCAGGTCACACATAAACACAGCTTTTAATCTTATGGTAGACAGTTGATAGGCATCTTTAAGCAGGTTAGGGGTAACATAAAAATAAAAGCTGTTTTGGGTATTACAGAAAAGCTGACCTACTTGATATTTACCAACAACAGCATGACTTAAAGGATTATGGATATTACAGAGGAGAAATTACAAAAAGAGCATAACACCTCCACAAGCAGAGGTGTGTGGAAATGAGTACAGATGTACGTTATTAATAATGACACTAAACAAATCTATTTATTTTCAATATATTAATACACACACAAAAAAATAAAAATAAAAAATAAAAAAACGTGCAGACCACGTGATCAAAACCAAACACATGTTGTAGCAGGATTGACTACAGTATGCTTTGTCTTCAGTGAAACTAAATAGGAAGCAGTAATGTCTCTGGACTCTGAACTGCGCACAGAAACCCAAACAGGACCAAATATTTACTTAAATCTTCGTTGTTTCCCCCTGCAACATAAACTACAAAATCAGCCCACTTTTCCCACTATAAATACCTGATTTTGTGTTTCCCAGGCCAAGCTATCTCTTTAAAATTATAATTCAAAACCCCATTAGACTGAGACACATGAAGAGAGGCAGCGCAACACAAACCAGAAGCTCCTTGACATCAGATCTCTTTAACGTCAGAACATGATGGAATTTGATAATAAACAGTAATTGTATGTTGTCAAAAAAGCAGGCACAGTCAGCTGCCTCATCCTGCCTGCCTATGCAAAAACAAAGGATATTATTGATTATCTAAGTTAAAGGCAAATATTTTTGATTCATATAGTTCAGTTTGTAAAAACAATCACAAATCATGTTTCTAGCGATCCACTTACAATGGAAGTCTATGGAGGAAAGCATTGGACAGAGGTTAAAGTTATACATTTTTACAAGAGACTAGCATGATTATATCATTTATAAACCTTGTCTGTGCAAAGTTAAGTCTAATTTTGAACTCCTGTCTTGACGTTGTAAAGGCAGCTAACGTGGTAAGTAACTCGTGCATATGTACAATGATGCTATAAAGCTATTGTTTATGTTGACAAAAACCACAGGAATTATATCTGTAACTCATATTCAGACATTAATCCGCCCCAAACAGTATATAGACCGCTAAAAGGTATTTTAAGCCAACGTACACACATTTTTTCCACAGAAACATTAATGTAAACACTTTAACAAAAACAGGAGCAGCACATTTCTGCTTTAAGCCCTTTGGAATTGCCCTATTTTGGGCTTGCCCCGCATAGACTTCCAATATATTCTGTCAGAATGTCAGGTGCTTTTAATCACTTGCACAACACACAATTTTGAATTCTAATTACCGTGAGAGCTTATTCTTTTTTTCCTGAACACTTCTTTGTAGGTTTCTTGTCTACTATTATAGTTTTTATTGATAATATTTAATTAGCTTTTACTTTTATTTTTTCAGTTTTCATTTTAATTTTAGGTTAAGTTTTAGGAATTTTGTTGTGTGCTTTTGTTGTATTTTTATTTTGTTTTTTAAAATAATTTTACTTAGATTTAATTTATTTCAGCTTTATTTCAGTTTTAGTTTTAGTAATTACTTCAACTTTAACTTATGTCACTTATGTCAATTTTTGTTTACTTTTTTAAAGTTAAAATTTGCATCTAATATTTATTTTATTTTAGCTTTATTTCAGTTAAAAACACATTTTTAATAGTTTTAATATTTTAGTAAAAACAACTTCATTTGTGTCTGAATACATCACAGCCATTCTGCTCTCCTTGTTCTCCTCTGATGCCGTTATTTAAGTGCAGTGCTCTGGGTGATTGTGTTAACATCAAGGACTCATCATGAGGAATCTCATAACAACATGTTTGGGCCTCACATTCACACAGCTAGAATGAGGACAAACAATCACTCCAGCGGTGAGTCTGTGTGTTCTCACACTCCTGAGAATCTCACTCAGGGTCATGACCTGCAACTGTCTCCATTTGTTCTCTTTTTTTTAGTCAGTTTCCCCTTTACCCTTTCTCACTTAGCAAAGGTGTGTATTAAGTGTAAAGAATAAACCCATGCAGGCAATCCCAACCCAAACAGTTTAGAGCAAGAAACCCTAACTCTAATTCCTACATCCTAAACTCTGCTCACAACCTTTTTACATGATTCTAATCCTCCTAAACTAAACGTTGACAAATTCACTTTTGGCAGCCTAGAATTTTTTTCTCTTCTAGTAAAAAACTGAACCAACTCATTGAAGACTCATCCTGCATTAGACAGTTTTTTGACTAATCAAATGCTCTCAGAATGAAATTTCCCCTCTCCCAGTCCCCAAGCAAATTCACAAGGGTTTCATAATTATGCCTTTAGGCATTTTTAAGACTAAAAAAATACATAAAGTAATGAAAAACTTTGGAAAAAAATAAAACGCAGAAAATAAAATCACTCACTTGCATGTCGATGATTTGGCATTAATCTCGCATTATATACAGCAGCCACGATAGCACTGTATAACTGATATATATATATATATATATTTTTTTTTCTTCTTTTTATTCGAAATATTTCCAAACGTGGTAACTATATCAGGAAATATCTCGATTCTCAAATATGTGTAAGTAAATGCCCTACATCCTAAACTCTGCTCACAACCTTTTTACATGATTCTAATCCTCCTAAACTAAACGTTGACAAATTCACTTTTGGCAGCCTAGAATTTTTTTCTCTTCTAGTAAAAAACTGAACCAACTCATTGAAGACTCATCCTGCATTAGACAGTTTTTTGACTAATCAAATGCTCTCAGAATGAAATTTCCCCTCTCCCAGTCCCCAAGCAAATTCACAAGGGTTTCATAATTATGCCTTTAGGCATTTTTAAGACTAAAAAAATACATAAAGTAATGAAAAACTTTGGAAAAAAATAAAACGCAGAAAATAAAATCACTCACTTGCATGTCGATGATTTGGCATTAATCTCGCATTATATACAGCAGCCACGATAGCACTGTATAACTGATATATATATATATATATATTTTTTTTTCTTCTTTTTATTCGAAATATTTCCAAACGTGGTAACTATATCAGGAAATATCTCGATTCTCAAATATGTGTAAGTAAATGCGTTTTGCACCTTTATAGATTATGTTATTTGATCTATAATGGAAGATGGGCAAAGTAGACCAATGGACCTTTTTCACATTTCCGGGTTTCTCAGCAGCGGAAGTCGTCATAGTTGGGTAAACTTGTATTTAATGTGAATTTAATAACAATATTGTAAGTTACTAATTATAACACTTTCATTTTACACAGAGCAAAGAACATTTGCATTATCAAAGAACATTTTCATTCAGTCTAGCCAGAGTTCAGGCACTCACAAAAACTCCCATTAAAATCACTGAAGATGTTTACACTGTGAAATGAATATCTTGTAGGCACATCTGCACTTTGTTGTTTCTGATGAGATAATTCGCCAGAGAAAGCAGTCAGTCAGCCAGTGAACAAAACACCTCGTTTCAGCGATGACTCATCTGAACGTCTCTGATTGGCCATTGCATTCATAAGCTCAACAGAATCGTGTGTGATTGGTTGCCATACAAATGCGTCTGTCTCTGGCTCAGCGCCAGCCAGTGAACACAGATTTGAATTTAGCAGCTGATGCTGTGCGCACTGAACGATCTAATCACACCAGTGCGATTGTATCAAATATAAAAAAAATTTATTCGGCTATTTTTTGTCTTTTGGAAGCTGCATTAAAAATCCACTTGGCTCAGAAATCTGAGGGGGCACGTGCACAATTTCTATTACATGCGCAAAAGCGCTCCAGTTCTCAGCAGGCTTCGAATACGAAACTCTACTAGGGCGAGGGCTTGGCTAATGAATATTAATCACGTAACGTGACGTTTGCCTAATACGCATACGTGATTGGCTGCAACGCAAAGGGCGCTAGACTGCTGGCGAATTGGGGAATCCTGCCATGGTGAAGGCTTGGTTCATGAAAATGTATTTAGATACGTGACTGGACGCTCCAGGAGGGTTACCAAGCAACGTCTGGAGGACTTCATTAATATTCATAATATAATCCTTCGCTTTAGTATCAGGATTTGTCGGTTCTCCCTGCATGCTGAGCAGCCGTGGACACTACCAACGTCAGCTGCAGAGGGGTGATCTTTCGTCGACGCTTGGTTGGTTAAATGTAAACACTTCGACCGAAGAAAGATAGCGCAGCCGCTAACGTTACGTTGCTTTTAAAAATTAAGGGAAAGAGGCGCCGTGTAGCAGACGCGTTTCCAGCCGATTCCTTTGGGGTTTGTCACCCCTCCTACACCACGGTTGGGAAATTCCCTCCACATGTATAGTGATTTGTGAGCGGTAGGGAGCCCGATGGGGTTGAGTTCGCAGCTCGGGATTATGTGCTAGACTGGCGAGCGCAGTAGAGGAATAAAAACTAGAGTTATATGGAAGAAGGTTTCTTTGGGAATACGCGGAATTATCGTCACCAAGAAGGTGAGTTTTGTTGTCCTAACTTTAGTATTTCGTCTGCATGGGTGCCAGGGTTTAGAGAGGGTTTAATTTCCTTCCATTTTCCCAAATAACTTATTCTACGTGGCAGCGCTGGCCCGCAGAATCACACACACACACACACACACTCGCGCTTGACCAAAACACAGCAGTGTGTTTGCATTCTGCCTTGCAAATTTACCATGGTAACGATAGTTTCCACCAAGAAGCCAGTTACTACAGTTAATTTTACTATAGTAAAACTGTGGTCACTTGGCATTAGTCACCACTTTCTGAAATGTTTCACAACGAAGTGGCAAGATCCTGAAAGCTTCTTACTTTGTTTCACCATGATATTTTCCACTGATTGTGGTAATTTTGGCGGAAACTACACGGATTTGAGCAGTAGAAACTTACCATGGTAACCATGGTAAGTTTCTACTGCTCAAATCCGTGTTTTAAATCATAAAACTACTTCTAGACCATAATATGGCATTCCCTGGCTATTTTTGGAGTAATGTGTTGGTACTTGGGTTGGTTTATAGCACCCAGTCAGCTCAATGGCCTACATAACCCTGGGGGTTATGTGGGGTTTGTCCAAGTTAAGGTCTGCTGTACTAAGACCCATTGGATGTGTCTCAAAACCTGATGTGCTGCCTACCAAGACAGCGTTTTGGAGCATAGTAGCAGCGCCATATGCATGTTTACTTCCATATGGGGTCTGAGAAATCCAGAGACCCCTTTTAGTATCTCATAAACATTCTTAATAATATAATATTGGGTATTGATATTGAATTTTGTGAGGACTAATTATAAACAAACTTTCATGATTCGTAAAACATGCCTCACAAATCTGCCATGACAATATTATGTAATTTTGAGATTTTGGAGACCTCAAATATTAAACATGAACACTAAATTTGTGTGGTTGGTGTACATTGGTAGAGGTAAGTTTTTTTAGAATATATTTTATTTATTTTTATTATTGTATTTTTTAACAATGTGTTGAAATTGACTCCATAACAATCACTTAGATTTATAGATTAATTTTGAAATTACTACTTAAATTTTTACATGCGCAGCACAGGGACCCCAAATCATCAGGAAGTGATGTCAATCTCGGTGGAACATGCAGGTTAATTGCATCACAACACAACATGAATCTGAAAAGTTTCATTTTTATTCTCCCTCTCTCTCTCGTCTCTTGGATTCAGGAATGTTCACAATTTCCTCCTTTGCGGTCAGGGCGGTTTTAATATTAGCCCAGTGCAACTCTACACCGACCGGTGTTTAAGGGTCTCACATTTATCCTCTCTTGTGTTACAGTGATTTTCTCTAAGCGCTGAAAATCTTTAATGCATAAGTTTGAAGTGTAGGTCTCTGGAAGGGTTTATTCCCTCTTTCTGTTTGTTACCAGCAGGGGGATCGTTTCATTGGCCCCTGGAGAATAACATGTTAAGAGAGAAAATTAATTTTGAGTTTATTAAAAAGAGTTGTTAATCAGTTGTATTTTCTGGCTTTTGTTTTGCTTTTTAGCAACCTCAAATCGGGACTAAATCAATTTATGTGTTCAAACATTGTTCGTAATAAGTTATGTTTATATAATTTTATCGTTTGAATCGCAAGTGTTTTTTTTTTTTTTTTACCCAGTGTAAGATTCCAACCTTCCAGTCGTACGTGTCAAATTGACTTTGTCATTGAAGATTGGTCAGTGTGTTTGCTTTGATGCGGGTTTGCCTGAGTCGATCTGTAGTCACATCCTGTGTGTGTTCTCATGTCGTGCCCTGAAGAATAATGAGGTCTAGTTCTGCTGGGCATAGTGTTAAATTTGCTTTTGTGTTTGTTTGTTGTTGTTTGGTGCCAGGAAGCATTTTCTGCTGTCCTTTTGTTTCCTTTCCTTTTTCTTTTTTTACCCTCAGGATGTTTTCTTTGCTGAGCTGCTCTTCGTTTGTGTGTGTGTGTGTGCATGTTTGTGGGTGTGTTCGTGAAGTCTTATTTGCCTGAAGGCAGCTAGAATAGATGTTCAAAAAAAGATTTCTCCCGAGTGAGTAAAGATTTCTCTGCCATCTCTGGTCTAACCCGCCCCTGTGTTTCTGGAGAAAATGGCTCATCTGATTAATCTAACTTGGAAATGTCTCTTAAAGAATGTTTTATGATTATGTATCTGGACTGTAAACACAAGGTTACAGGTTGAATCTGCATGCTGCCTAATTAATACTTTTGAGAGACATTTAAATCCAGGTATTGCTAGTGCTTTTAGTGTCTCATCAGTGTGACCTTCTCTGATCCTCAAGTGAATAATTTTTCCAAAAAGGTTGTCAAGTCACCTTTATTTATAAAGCTCTTTATACAATACAGATAGTTTCAAAGCAGCTTCACAGTAACAAACAGGAAAAGTAACAGAATCAATGATGCAAACTTTATCAGTTATGAGACAAAGATATTGAACTTCCTTTTGCACCTGCATGAGCATGTTTCATGATCTCACTCCTGAACATGCTGCGTGTTTGAAGAAACCGTATCTCTCATGACATGTTTTTTTGGTATAACTCTTTAATATTTTAAAAGAAAGCTTGCGTTCTGATTAGCCGTCTCGGTGGCAGTGTAGGAGTGGTAGAGATGGATTAGTTTACCGGCTCGCTTGGGTAGGTTAAGCTGACACGGCTATTGTTTGTAGGTTTGTTGTTATTGCGTGTGCAGCGCCCTAGTCCTTTTAATGTGGTTTGTATGTAGTTCTTTGTGTTGCCTTTATTATTTGCCTCTCCAACAGCTGTGTTATAGTGATCCTTGTGTGTTAGTAAGCTGACACGGCTATTGTTTGTAGGTTTGTTGTTATTGCGTGTTATTCCTAGTCCTTTTAATGTGGTTTGTATGTAGTTCTTTGTGTTGCCTTTATTATTTGCCTCTCCAACAGCTGTGTTATAGTGATCCTTGTGTGTTAGTATGTTAAAGTTTGTTGCCTAACAGTTATATTGAATGGACGGAATTACTGTAAAAGATTTTAGTTAATATTGTCTCTATATGAAATTATCTGACTTGATATTATTCATGGTTGCTCTATATAAAATCATCTGACTTGATATTATTCATGGTTGCTCAGAATAACATGTATAAATAATGTTTAATGGTAAAGGCAATTCTTTGGGTTCAGTGTCTTGCTCAGTGGTACTGTTATGATGCCTGTCCAGAGTCAGCCGGTAGCCTTTGTCTTCACAGTCTGGATGCGGAATCGTTAGGTTTTAAATATCGGTAGATTTTTTTAAAATGTTTTTGAAAGAATGATTACTAAAGCTGCATTTATTTGATCCAAAATACTGTAAAAACCACAATACTGTGAAATATTAGAAAAAAAAAAAGAAAAAAAAAAAAGTGATTTTATTCCTGTGATGTCAAAGCTGAAATTTCAGTGTCATGTAATCCTTCAGAAATCATTCTAATATGCTGATTTAATGCTTAAGAAACATTTCTTATTATTATCAATGTTGAAATCAGTTGTGGTGTTTAATATTTCTGTGGAAACTGAGATACATTTTTTTTCTTTTTTTGAATAAAGGTCAAAAGAATATAATTTATTTGAAATAGAAATCTTTTGTAAATATGATAAATGTCTTTGTTACTATTGAACATAATCCTTTCTAAATAAAAGTATTCATTTTCTTCAAAATCTTACCTCAAACGTTTGTAGTGTACATAACAGATATAGATGTTTATGTCATCTGCTTTTTTATCTGACAGATTATTCCCTGTTATAATCATCTAATCATCTACTAAGTCTGTCTTTTATTTTATCTTAAAGTCTTAATTAAAAAGAATCTTAATGCTTCAATGACAAAGTTCAAAGGCAAAAATGACTCTATGATCTAGTAATTATTCAAACAGGTGTGGTTTAAAATGGTTTAACATGAAATTAGGTCATGATATTGGAAATCATATGTTTACTCCATCCCACAGCTCTTCTAGCTCAAACTCATACAGTTTTTTTTAATTTATTTTTTTTTATATATGGTTAATGTCAAAATACAAAGAATATTTTGTCTCTCTCTGGTTCATTTAACTATCTTTTTATTTGCCTTAAATGTAATTTAAAAAAAGAATAACTGCTGGATTTTTGCAAAACATGTTTTCAAAAGATCTGTCCTGATGTTTGCTTCTAAAAACACTACTACCAAGATTATTGTATTGTATATTATTAGTAATAAGCTGTATCATAGCTGGCAGAAAATATAAGTGTATTAAATAACCTCCAGCTGAACTGTTCACACCTTCCTCTTTTTTTTTTTTTTTTATCATTTATTACATTCTTTTATTTTAGACTTTAAACCCTCCTTTGCCAAGGGCTCTTCCGTATCTTTTGTGTAAGGAGAACTTATTTGCTTTCTTCATTGAATTAAGAACTTTATACAATGGATTTAATAACAGGTTTACAGATGTGTTCAGATGATCCGATACCAAACTACTCCTCTAGTTGTGTCTTCTACTGCGGCATAGAGAAATGGTTCAGTGCATGTGAAAAGGGGAATGTGTCTGGGATTACAATCACACTAAATAACTGTGGACCAACAGTGTCTGAGCAAGTCTGGACATGTGAATTCCACCTATCAGTGGCATTTACCTCTCATACTTCCATGTTTGCTTTGTTTTTTACTGGAACTTTCTTAGTTCATTTTCCTTAACTTTGCTGGAAGGTTTTCTGTCTGCATGGGTTTTAGATGTTTCCCTTCAGAGAGGTAAAAGCTCAGTGGATGATGTAAGATGGTTCGTAAAAACTAACCCCAGCACTTCAGCACGTCTTTTAAGATAAGGTAAGATTTGATCCCCGAAGGCAAAACGAGGCGTTAGCAGGATGACATAGATGACAGGCGTAACATAGACCTTAATACTGTAGCAGATTATAACCATCTGTGACTGGGACTTTATATGTGTGTGGGTTGTATTTGTCTCAAAAATTATCCAGGAAGTTTCTCCATCTTTTCAGCAAAGAAATGCCACACATAATGTCATGCATATGTCACACATCGTGACAAATGTGGAATTGTGCAATCCTCTCTTTCTTTCTGTTTTCATCCTGCTCAGCAGTACCAGCTTAAAATGGCTTCAAAATGTAACTTTAATCAGTCACGTCATAGATTATATGATTTTTGGGCTGTTATTGAGCCCCTTTGGCCGGTTTGCCTGCTTTCCTTTTAAATATTAATGTAGGCAATGTTTCTAGAAACCTAAAAGTCAATCCCTTATGAACTCCTAACCATTATATGAAAAGCCAAAATCTACATCATTGTCATCTGATGTATGCATCTGAACGTTACACATCTGTAGTACGTGTAGCAGAGTGTGTGTGTGTGAGAATCAAAGGCCTCTATTGTTGGAATGAGAAGCAGATGTTGGGTGGAATTCTCCTGACTGCTGCACATTTTCCTCTTCTCTCTGTCTCTCGCTTATGCAAAGTCTACTTGCTACTCCATTTTGCATTTTGCCTGACATTTTCCTTAATGTATACGTGCTTAAATTATTTATTTTAATATTACAATGGAACAAGCTTTAATAAAGGCCAGCCAAGTGGACTGAGAAAATGTCATAGCAGCGCATACACAGTTCCACAAACCACAAAGAATATTTTAATATCAGTTAATGGAGCCATATGGCAGTGTACTTGTGGAAAAAATTATGTTTTGAAGAAAATAATTTAAATTAAAGTTTAAAGTACTGTGGTTAACTTAGTTTTGGTAAAACTAAAAACAATTTTAAACTGATTCCAAGATGTTATTTTTTATTTATATTTTTGGCCCATTTTATAGATAGTGAAGCAGCAGAATGTGATGGGAAAGTTACACAGGTCCTAATTAGTGCTTACAAGTTTAAGGTTTGTTGTAATCTACTTACATTTTGAGCTGACATTCAAATTTGCAACTTCAACTTGATCATAGTAAGTATATTTCTGCAAATGTATCTCATGTTAGTTATATGTACAGTGAAGAAAAAGTTGAGTTTGATCAGTGTTGAGCTTAATCAACTGGATGGTACACACTTGTGGTGCATATATATTAGGTTAAAAATAATCTGGAATATTCTTTTAAATTTGAGAGATGAAGTTTGATGTTTATGTGTGTATTGGATATGACATATTTGTTGTCATTTTAGATGGAGTTCGTTCATGATAAGAGATCAAAATGGTAATATTTCACTGTAACTTTCTCGCTTTGTCAGTTCAGCAGTTTCTGTAGGCCTGTACTCATATCACAGATACTGATAGAGGCAGAGAGAGAGTCGGTTAGTGTTTCATGTCTGTGCAAGCAGTTGTTATGTCCCAAAAATATCTAGAATCACAGAGAGAATTTTGAATCGAGATAATTTTGAAACGTGACATAAGTTTTTGTACTTTGACTGTGGTTGGATGAGAGAATTTAAAACGAAGACATGTTACATTCTAGTTTAGCATGTTAGCTAACTAATCTGCAGAAAAGCTAACTTGGCCTGCAGATGAATAATATTCAAATTAATTTTGTTGTAGTGTTTGTCATGTTGTTATGCAGAATGTTTTCAGTATTGATATGGCCTTTTTTTTATTAGTAGAAGCTTTACATTAATCTAACAAATACATTAATTACGTTACATAACAAATGGAAAATGATTTCAACTTGTGTTTGCAGTGTGTTGTGCACCCACCCACAGCTATCCATCACTGTTTTCCTTGTTTTTTAAATTCTGTTCTGTGGACAAGAAATCCAGTGCTGCAGTTCCTGTGTTTCTTACAAAATCCAGTAAATTATAGCTTTCTAATATTTATGTGAAATACTTGGAGAGTTGCCTGTCAGTATGTCCAACAGGAACATTTTGTAGTTGTATTCTTGTTCAATTCATTTATTTCTGTCTTTCTCTCTTTTTCAGAGTCGGGCGGGGGCTGCTGTGTTTGTGTAGTGTGATTGTGTGTTGATCCAGGAGAAACAACTGGTTTGAAACAGTTGTGAGTCAGGTCTGATTGTGTGTGTGTGTGTGTATGTATGTATGTGTTTTTTTTTTATGTGTGTGTGTCTGAGTTATCTGATCCCATCGTGACTGGGAGGCACTCAGGGGTGGAGCTCCAGTGAGGGGCACAAATCTACAGGCTGCAGCCTCTCAAACATGAGCAAACTGACTTTCCACAATAACAAGACGATGCAGGACCGCCGGTGTGTGTGTGTGTTCCTCCCGAATGATGAAACGCTCAATGTAATAGTCAGTGTGAGTACAACTCCATGGGCTCAATGACGCACACCATTGGTGATTGCTTTAAGACCGCACAGCTTCCATGTCATTTAAAAATAAATGGAAAAAATTTAATTGCAATTATCTATTTGCATCATATACAAAGATTGTTGTTTATGGACAACAGGTTCTAAACATGTCATTTTGGGTCCTGCTCGGAAGTTGTGGGCTTGCATTGGAAACATAATCTGTTCACAAATAAATATTTTAAAAATGTAGCTCCGTATATTGCATAATTTCACAGTTTAGTAATAGTTTGAGAAGCAGCTTTTTAGGGCCAACGTTTCAGACAGCAAAATAATATTTAAAAAATTCCATTGATAAGTGAAACCTGTTTCCCATTCCCCATCAATATATCCTTTCTCTCTCTAATACATCTGTTCTTTTCTCTCAGGTTAAGGCTGTGTGTCAGGAGTTGTTGGTGCAGGTCTGTGATCTGCTCAGGTTGAAGGACTGCCACCTGTTCGGCCTCAGTGTTATTCAGAGTAAGGCCAAAAACACTGCAACACACACACATACAAACGGGCTTAAGACAGCTTTATACTTTCTTACACTCTGACTTGTCTATTTAAAACCAACATAACATACTTTACACGGCTCTCTGTACTTGATTCTGATTTGATTTGTCAGTTCTTGTCACTGTGTTATATTACGGGTGCTACACCGTATTGATTATCCCAGGCATCCAGGGTTTTGGTTCTTGTGTATCACTCTGGTGTTTTTATTCTCATGATAAAATAATTTCAACTCATATCAAATTTGTGTGTCTGTTTATTCATTTATTTGGTAAGTAACCATGCAATTATTTGGGAAATATACAGTCTGCTGGTTATTATTGTATTTTCTGTTCTTGACCACCCTGTCAGGGTTTTATATATCGGAAATTACTGACTTTTTCCCATTTTACATTACATATGCTATATACACAAACATTAAAGATCTAAATGCATGTGTGTTTCAGTGTGTTATAATGTGCTTTTTTTTCCTAGACAATGAACACATATACATGGAACTGGGACAGAAACTGTCTAAATATTGTCCAAAAGAGTGGAAACGGGAAGCTAGCAAGGTATCACACACACAGGGTTTTGTTTTCTTGAAATATATATATATATATGTATATGTATATGTGTGTGTGTGTGTGTGTGTTTTTTTTGGTGCACATTTTGACTGAATTCTTGCCAACTGCAGGGAATTGACAAGTTTGGACCTCCGATGATTGTTCACTTCAGAGCACAGTATTATGTTGAAAATGGCAGACTTATCAGGTGAGTCACACGCATGTCTACATTCAAAAGTTTGGGGTCAGTAGGATTAAATGCTTTAAACTTATAAAAAGTGACAGTGAAGACTTTTACATTATTACAAAAAATCTATTTCCAAATGTTTTCTTTTTATTTATCAAAGAATTATGAAAAAATATCACAGATTCCACAAAAATATTACACAGCACAACTGTTTTCAACATTGATAATAATAAGAAATGTGTCTTGAGCACCAAATCACTTTCTGAAGGATCATGTGACACTTAAGACTGAAGTGACTGCTGAAAATTCAGCTTTGCTATCACAGAAATAATTTTGCTATCACATTTTAAAATGTATTACAATTGAAAACATTTTTTATTGTAATAATATTTCACAATATTACTTTTTTTACTGTATTTTTGATCAAATGAATGCAGCCTCCTATGAGACTCCTATCAAAAACACAAAAAAAAGTAATCCTGACCCTAAACCTTTGAACAGTAGTGTATACATACTAAATGTCTATAGAAAAAATGAAAATGTTCTATGTCCGTCTGTTTTAGTGATCGCGTGGCACGGTATTATTACTATTGGCACTTGCGGAAGCAGGTACTGCAGTCTCAGTGCATCCAGAGAGAGGAGGCTTATTTCCTTCTGGCTGCATTTGCGCTGCAGGCTGACCTGGGAAACTTCAAAAGGAACAAACACTTTGGTGCCTATTTCCAGCCGGAAGCATATTTTCCCTCTTGGGTATGTCTGCACAGCACCCCATTAAACTGCTTCCTGATAAATCATTATGCTGATCAAGCCTGTTAAATGTGCATATGCTCTGACTGCCCTCTGTGTGTGGTTTATGGGCCACACTGTGCTGTCCCCGAATTTAACAGAGCCTGTTGTAAAAAGACGCTTTATTCATCATCATGTAGCGGATTGAGGTTAAAAATAGTCAAAAGCTTTTAAAGAGAATCTAGGGTGCATTAGCTTTAGGCTTGCTGAGCTGTGCTATCATCTGGATACACATGGTGTGAGACACTGCTTTACTGCAGGACGGTGCAGTCAGAGATAGACTGTGCTGTTGAACTCTTGAGAGATTAGGGACAGCCCTGACAGCACTGTGATGATGATTTTTGTGTTTTTATGAATGTTAAGTGTTCAGGGACATCACCATAGCCACGGTTGACAACTAGGATTATATCTGCTGAATGTCAGTCTTATTTTTTAGCAGTTTTAGTTGCTTGAGTAAAAAATCAAAACAAATCAGCAGTGGTTTAACATTAACATTTTGCCACATCTGCCAATGGGTGAACTGAGAAAATGTACCATAAAACTGTACTTTTCTAAAAGTAAAGTAAAGTGACTGCCATTCAAAAGATTTATGTTTTTTTAAATAAGTCTAAAATACAGAAAGGAATGTAATCTTGTGTAGTCTTATTACGATTTAAAAATTGTTTTCTTTTTTAATATACTTCAAAATATAATTAATTTCTATGGTGGCAAAGCTGAATTTTCATCCACCATTACTCCAGTCTTCAGTGTCACTTGATCCTTCAGAAATTATTCTAATATGCTGATTTATTATCAATGTAGGAAACAGTTGTGCTGCTTAATTTTTTTGGAACCTGTGATACGTTTTTTTCAGGATTCGTTGATGGAAAAAAAAAAAGTTAAAAAGAACAGCATTTATTCAAAATAGAAATATTTTCTAACAATATAAGTCTTTACTCTCACTGTTTATCAGTTTAACACATCCTTGCTGAATAAAAGTATAAATTTCTTAAAAAAAAAAAAAAACGTACCCCAAACTTTTGAACGGTAGTGTATATTGTTACATAAGGTTTCTATTTTAAATAAATGCTGTTCTTTTTAACTTTTTATTTATTTTGAAATGCAGTCTCTATAAAATTATTTAAAAAAAATCTGTATGCAGTAATTAAGAATAACTGGAAAATCATGTAAATTTATCAGTCAAAAGGTGTGCTTTATTATTATTCTGGTTCTAACTTTTCCAGGTAATTGCGAAGAGAGGATGTGACTATATTCTCCGTCATATTCCAAACATGCACAAAGAGCAGTTTGCTCTTACGGCATCAGAGGCCCAGCTGAAATACATAAAGGAAGCTGCACTATTGGATGACGTGACTGTTCATTATTACCGCCTTTACAAGGTCAGAGAAGAACTATTGACTCTGTGCGTGTGTGTTTGTGTGTGTGTGTGCGTGCGCATACAAGCTGATTTTTCAACATAATGTGATTCCCCCCCAGGATAAGAAAGAGCTGGAGGCTTCTTTAACTCTGGGACTGACCTTGCGTGGGATTCAGATTTTTCAGGTATGCTGTTTGTACACTTACTGAATGAGGTTATACAACAAATTGTATAAAATCCAGCTCTTTCAGATAATACATTGTGCATTTCTATGTATGATGGTTACATAAATTTTTTTCAGAATGTGGGAACTGTCAAGCAACTCTTGTATGATTTTCCCTGGACCAACGTGGGGAAACTAGTGTTTGTGGTCAGTGTTACAGTGATTTATTAGTATGATTTAAAGGTGACGTGTATAATTCTGTGCCATTAGGGTCACAGTGTTTATTTACACTTTTTATTGGAATCAACCTTTGACTCATTTCCTGTCCACAGGGGAAGAGGTTTGAGATTCTTCCTGATGGTTTGCCTTCAGCCAGGAAGCTCATCTACAATACAGGCTGTCCTCTGCGCTCACGACACCTCCTACAGCTGCTGAGCAACAGCCACCGATTGTATATGAACCTACAGCCTGTGCTGAAACAGGTTCGACGACTGGAGGAAAATGAAGGTATCTTGAGAATATGCATGACAGATTTGCTGGAATGGTAACATTTCTTAAGCTAATAATTGAAAGTTAAATGAAATCTGTGATATACAGATAAATCAAGCTAGGTGATAAAATTAACAAATAAAAAATGAATGGCATATACACTTTAAATCATACACTGTTAACTGACTTTACAAACATGGACACATTAGAATATGATAAAAGCCATACTCAGCAGAATGAAATTTATTTTATTATAATTTATTTTATTTTATTATAATTTTTTTTAAATTTGTGTTGTCATGGAAGTGTTATTGTTTTGTTTTACAAAGGACCTAGAGCGTATGGTTGACATTATTAAACTATGTGTGTTCTCAGAAAAGAAGCAGTACAGGGAGTCATATATCAGTGATGCTCTGGAGGCGGACATGGATCATTTGGAGCAGCGTTCGCGTGCCAGCGGCAGCAGTGCAGGCAGCACGTCACGACCCAATCCCTTTTCACGACACTCCACCACGAGTCATGGCAGCTCCCGTACATCCGGCATCGACACTGACAGTTTCCGAACACCTACGAACACACCCCACCGACCGCTGAGAACACACTCATCTTCCAACACCAGTCATGCCAGTACACACACGTCTGGCATCGAGAGCAGCAGCAAGGAGCACTGCCTGGATGAGGACGGTAGGAGACACACACACAGATGAATATGAGACTTCTCTGATAGCCAATTAATTGTACCTCACAGGCTCATTACATTAGTAATAACAGTATCAATAATAAATGCTGTATGATTAAATGGGTGCACTGATCAAATCTCATCAGGGTTTCTGCGGGCCTTAAAAAGCCTTAGATTTAGTTGTATTAAATCTAAGGCCATAAAAAGTCTTAAATGGCTTTGTGTGCTGCGGTTACCGGGGAAACCGTTATATTTCTGCAGTTCTGAATGCTCCACCTGCTGGTAGAGAGTGGATGTGCATTTCCAACAAGGCCATCTGCTGTTTTTGTTGAGACCAAAGCAAAAATCCACCCATATTTTTACGCAGCAAACACATAAATGTGAACCAGTGGCTCGACAAGAAGCTAATGCCAATGCATTATAGAAATCTAAACAATTAAGACACTAAGATATAGTTATATGTTATTAAATTAATATAATAATTGATTGATAATAATTGTTTAAATTAATATAATTGATACTTTTGACTTTTGAATCCCTTTTCTTATAAATGGTTTAAAGGGTGAAATGTGAAAAGCTGAAATTTTATTTGTGTAGGTCTTAAAAAAGGACTTAAAGTCTTTTTTTTTTTAATTCTGCAGATACCCTGCTCATTCATACTATTCATAGGACTGAAGCAGTAGCAGTTTCAGTGCTCAGAATTTCTGTGTGTTTATGTGTTTCTTCAGAGATTGAGATGTTGGTTGATGATCCGAGAAGTTGTGAAGATCTTCACGATTTAGATCTCAACCAGGAGCTGTGTATTCATATCACAGAGGACATGCTGTCAGCACAGAACAACGGATGCTCCGGTATATACAAGCATAGATTATATTATATTATTTAGAAATCTTTTTTTCCAGCTAGGAAGCATTAAATTCATCAATAGTGACAGTAAAGACATTTATAATGTTGCTTAAGTAGCACAACTGTTTTCAACATTGATAATAAGAAATGTTTCTTGAGCACCAAATCAGCGTATTAGAATGATTTCTGAAGGCTTGGGTGTATCAACCACGCCTGTTGCTGACAGGTGGATAAATTCAAGCTGTGTCATCTCTGGAGGCAGACATTAGCTGTAGATTAACCTTTTAGTGCCACCTTTCCAAGTCAGTTTGTCAGTCAAATTCTTGCTGTCCTACAGCTGCCCAGGGTGAATGAAGGACTTTGTTAATTGATGATTTGCTCTTTCAAAACTGTGGTATTGAACAGGGTTTAGTAAGAACATTTTGAAATGATAATTTTTCAGGCCTGGAAAAGTCATTGGAGATTGCTAAATGTCCAAAAGCCATAGCAATTTATGCTCCACTCTAAAACATTTCATTGACTAGAAATTGGTCTTTTTGATTTTATATACTGGATTTTTAAGAATCCAGTTCCAGTGATAATAGATGGCTGGAAAAGTCATGGAGGAGTCATGAAAATAATCTTAGGAAGTCACTACTTAAAAAGTACGAGTATCCTGTCGTTTTAATGGACAAGTACCTGAAAGCGGTGGAGTTTGAATCGACAACTAAATTTACTGTACACCCTAGCCTGACCCTAGTGACCTTCAAATGTCTGATGGGAGAAAATGATTAAGAATGCATGTTTTGTATATGTTTGTGCATTTCAGGGTTAGTGGTGAAGGAAGTCAGTTCTTCCACATCCAGCTCATCAGAGACCGTAGTGAGAATGAGGGGTCAGAGCATCGAATGTCTTCCCCAGGTGCACCTATACACACACACGTTTACACACAACACGTTACAGCTGTTAAATGACACCGTCTCAGCCGCTGAAGTTAAACCAAGGACATCCACTCTGCATTTTGAGCTGCATCATTCTTCTGTTGAGTAATCATGTAATCTCTTTTAACAGTGCTGGTAACTCCACTTCCTCTTAACAGTATTTGTTTAGGGCAGCCTTACCCTACACCCAACAGCATTGTCGTTTCTCATCTGTCAATTCATGTGAGTGTACAGCTAACCGCTCTTGAGATTTTAGGGTTAGTTGAGAGTTAGTGTAGTCTGTGATTTCTGTTTTAATGCGGCTTGTTAGTTTCCTTTGTGCTGACATGTTTCATTGTCTTTGTTTTATTAGATGGCGATGGGCAGGAAGGGCCAGAGCTCCACAGACCGGCACAGCCAATCACTTGATGATGTTCGTCTGTTCCAGAGGAACTGTCAGGAGTGGGCGGAGCTTTGCCAGGACACCGCACATAGCTATACGTTCGGCTGCGAGCCAGACCTCGGGGACACGGTCGGCTGTGGATACCAGGGACTTGCAGATCAGTGCGCTGGCATCCGGAATAACCAACACGCATTTCCCATCAAGAGAACCAGCAAGTATTTTTCTCTGGATCCGGACAGAGAAGATCTGACCACAGAACACTTGACCACAGAAGCAGAACCAGAGTTTGTGGTGTAAGGCAGAGAGAATTAAAAAGAGCCCCAGAACAAATTAAAAGGATAGTAAACGGAAAAACAGAAATTCTGTTATTTACTAACTGTCACGTTGTTACAAACCCAGCTTGCTTTCTTCTGTGGAACACAAAACAATTATGATGACTGTGCTGGTTGCACTTTTCCATGCTGGTACAATAAAAAAGGATGGAAAAAAGTGCCATAAAAGTAATTTTCTGTGCTATAGACCTTAGTCAGGGTAGTGACATTTTATTTTGACAGGAATGAAAATGAGGTTGCAAGGGATAAAAGGTACAGTATGTTCAATGGACTGTACTCTTATTTAATAACATCCAAAAGGACTTTTAAAAGACAAAAACTTTTGAAAGTTGTGAGATATAAAATTACATGTGATCTAGGATATTTATACAGTGTTCCACTGTGAAAGTCTAACACTTACAGCCTCGTTTTCATCCATGTCTACCCAAAAAGTAAATTCAGTCATCATTTACACATGCTAATATTTTTCCAAACTTGTATGCATTTTTTTCCCTTCTGCTGATCACAAAAGAGGATATTTTAAAGAATGTTGATAACCAAACAGTTTTGGTTCCCATTGATTTCCATTGCATTTTTTGTCCATATAATGGAAGGCAATGGCAACCAAAACTGTTTAGTTGCCAACATTCTTCAAAATATCTTCTTTTGTGTTCCACAGAAGAAAGCCATACAGGTTTGAAATTACATGAGGGTGAGTAAATGATGATAAAATGTTTACTTTTGGGTGAACTATCAATTTAAGTTCAATATGTTATCTACCCTGACTAAGGTTTGTATTTCAAATCTTCTAAAGCCACATAATAGCTTTTATGGATGAATGGTGCTACTTTTATGTTGCTTTTTGTCTTTTTTTTTTTTACAGGTTTGACAGCCCTGGTTACCATTTCATTTCATTTTATGGAAAAGAGCAGTGCTAAACATCTCCTTTTGTGTCCCACAGAAAATAAATTACACAGAATTGTAATGACATTACGCTGAGTAAATGACACAATTTTTAATTTCTTAGGTGAACTATCCCTTTAAGGTCATTTAGTACATGTGTGCATGTGTATCCAAAACTAGGAAGAGAATCTGCAATATCCTAATGCCAAAATACTAAAATCTAGAAAAATCTGCCTTACCAAAGTATCCAAAAGATTGCGTGTCTGTGTGTGTGTGTGTGTGTGTGTGTGTGTGTGTGTGTGCTGCCCTAAATAAACCCTCAGTGCCGTGAATTCACTATGCAGGTTCTCAGAACATAAAACTAAAGTTTCTGCACTCCTGTTTACTTCCACCCTCGTCTCCAAGGAAACGCCCCAGTCTTGTCTCCAAGAATAACACTAAACCTAATGAGCTTTTTGGGATTGTGGTAACTGAATCATGTGAGCATCATAATCAGAGGGCCCAGTGCCGGGTGTGCCGCCCCGCAGGATGAATGACCGATGGGATTTCAGGCCGCCAAGGCTCTTGATTTAGAGACATTTGCACACAGCCGATACTTTGCTGATCAAGGGGGGGAAAAATCAGTCTTCCATGGACTTTCCTTTAGAGTTTCCCATTTTCTTTATTCATATGATAACTTTGTTTATTTGTCAAACTGGAAGTTATTTTGTTTATGTTGTTTTATAAAAAATGACTGCTGTGTGTGTGTGTTTTAATGGTGTGTTGCCTGTCAGTATTAAGCTGTTAATGGGAGACAGTATTAGAAACCTTATGTAAAGGTTGCAACATGCAATTCTTCCATTTAAACAAAAAAAGAGTGTGTGCACACTCAGTTCAAAAGAAGGTAGACACTAAACATGAAGAATCAGTGCAGATAAACCCACTTCCAATGAAAAGCTCCTCCTCTTTGCATGGGTGGTTTGGATGAACAGCACTTAAAAGCTCATGTGCATGTGGGCATTCGTGTCATGACTTTGTGCGTTCTGTTGAACACTAGTAGAGTACCTATAGATTCCCTCACCTATCTTCACATTCATCTCTCCGCCCCTTTGAAAAGCAGCAATGAATTCGAAATGGCCAAGCCATCTAATAATAATTTTGGTTGCTGTTGGAGTTCATGGTGACTGAACACTTGCATCGGTTCTGCGTGCAACCAATCATACATGGGCTCCGTGTACTGTTTACTCTTTGTGTTTGCAGCTAGACCTTGTCCTTTCTGTGAAAGGAATTCACTATGTGAAAATGAAATGATTATTTTCCCCAGTTCTTTTGCAGACCCATTCCACTCATTCGCTCTCTCACGAAAGTGTATTCTGTGCCTTGCAGGTGCCAAAGTCCTCAAATGTTTGCAATAAAAGGTACCTTCATTAGTAATTAAATCTGTCTTGTATTGTTTTTTGTCTGCAGCACTTTAAAGAAATTTACTTCATAAGTGCTCCATGATTCGTTCTTTCCTGATGATGTTCATGAATAACACAGTAATTAATATAGGTTACAGCAGTTTCAAGGTTCTCAAATGTGATTAGACAATCCTGTTGAATCACATTTTATCATATTTAATTACCCTTTTTTTTCTTCTCTTTTTTACAATTACCAATCATTTCTGTTGACGTTTGCACTTTCTTTTGTTAGTTTTATTCTTTTATTTGCATTACTTTGCACCTTTGTTCTTCTTCAATCAAAGGAAAAAAAATTGTGTAAAAAAAAAGTAATCATTTGTGGTGTTGCACATTTTTTGTAATATAGTATTTTTATTGAAATGCTAATAATATATAAATACACTGAACAAAATTATAAACGCAACACTTTTGTTTTTGCCCCCATTTTTCATGAGCTGAACTCAAAGATCTAAGACTTTTTCT
>NW_015536481.1:1143352-1150995 GCF_001515605.1 Sinocyclocheilus anshuiensis
AATAATAAAAACATGACACAAACAACACCTAGAAATCCCCAAAAAGTATCTGATCAGGACATAATAAAAAAAATATCTGGTCCTTGGCAGGTCTTAAAATTTAGAAAATAAAACCTCAGATGAACAACATCACATGACATATCACACCGTGTCATTATTTATTTAACAAAAATAAAGCCAAGATGGAAAAGCCAGGTGTGACAAAGTTAGGACACCCTATGATTCAACTGCCTGTAGATCCACTTTTAGCAGCAATAATTTGAAGTAATCATTTTCTGTACGACTTTATCAGTCTCACATCGTTCTGGAGGAGTTTTGGCTCACTCTTCTTTACAACGTTGCTCAGGTTTATTGAGGTTTGTGGGCATTTGTTTATGCACAGCCCCTCCTTTTATAGCAATCAGTCTGCTCTTACAATCTGTTTAGTATGATAGTAATTTCACCTGACTAGTACTCATTCACACTTTCACATGTGCTGCTGATTTGATTAGTCAATTAATGTTAGCTGGTCATTTTGTGTCAGGATCAAAAAACAGTGAAATTTGTTTTTTTGTGAAAAGTTCATTTTTTGGTCAGTGAAGCTTTTAACAATTATTTAAAATGCATCTGATCACTCTACATAATCTAGAAACAATGTGAATGAACACCACAACAGCTTAAGCAGCAAACGTTGTAAAACACAACATTTTTGTCACTGCCGAAACTTTGGCCATGACTGTATATACACACACACACACATACAGTACAGACACAGGCACACACGGAAACACACACGTGCTAACGATGTTAGCGCTACTCTGACGATTTTATCAGTAAAATAGTTTAGCAACTTAAAAGCTACACTCTAAAAAAAGATGGTTCTTTAAAGGTTATTTACATGCAGTAACGGTTTTATTTAGAACCATAGCATTCTGAAGAACCCTTTCATGCTGAAATGTTTCTTTGTGTTAGAGTTTAGGGTTCTTTATTCCCGCCCTTTTGTTTTTCAAATCTGTAACTGTTAAAGCTCCTCATTACTGATTTTCTGGAGTTCAGTGATCCAACTACAGACTGTCAACACTCTCAACAGGTAAATGATTTCATTCTTAAAATTTAAATACAAATTTAACTTTAAAAATGTAACTGGTTTCCAAACAAACATGTTCTTATCTGTTTAAAATAAAGTGTTTATTACGTTTGAAATATGGATATTTTTCTTATAAAAACGCATGGATTCACTACAGAAGGCCTTTATTCACCCCCGGAGCCGTGTGAAGCACGTTTTATTATGAATGCGTGTACTTTATTTGACGACTTGTGACTGTTCAACTGCAACACCCGCTGACTGCAATGATAGAGCTTGGAATAGCCAGTTCAATTTTTAATATAACTCTGACTGGATTCATCTGAAAGAAGAAAGTCCTATACACCTAGGATGCTTCGAGGGTGAGTAAAACACAAGCCAATTTTCATTTTTGGGTGAACTAACCCTTTAAAGTTTCACTAATAGAGACACTGCTGCTGAACGCTGTTAAGAGACGCACAGACTCAGAGAGGTAATTCTCGCTCTCTCTCTCTCTCTCTCTCTCTCTCTCTCTAATATAACTTAGTTATTAACTGCATTAGTCTGCCATCAACGGCTCAAGCCTCCGTTACTAGGTCTAAAATGACGTTTTGGAATTAGCAGTGCAGGCGTTGGATGACATGCTTAAGAAATAAATCCTACACACACAAATAGCGTTTAAGCACAAAAACCGGACGGATGGCTTGAAATATATAATCTGATCGATGTCTTGAGGTGAGGTAACCGAAGTATAAGCGGAATAATTGACTCCGGTCCGTTGAATTATTAGAAAATAATGCACCTCGGGTTTGCATTATTTTCTAATAATTCAACAGCCCATCGTCAATTATTCCTTACTTATAATGCATTATCATTTTTAATAGCCATTTGTAATACATTATACATAAAGGCTTTAAGTAAATTGTTACCCAGCTTTCAAACTTTTAATAAATAATTATGTTGTCTGATTAACCATTATGAATGATTTTGTTACAGAGATGCCATTTTGTGCCATTGATGTAGCCTATTATTATAGTTTTTCTTATAGTAATGGAAAATGTCCGCTCATGGAGACTTGATAGAAATGTTTAGAAATTTATAGATTTTTAAAATTTTCTTTAACAAAAGAAATGATGTATTTACAGAGTAATAATATTGTATAATAATATTAAATATGATTTTGCAATCTTCTGGGTCCTGACACTGAAGCCATTGCCTTTTTGCCCTTGCTTTTTAAGTCAAGCCTATGTGTGTTCATCATCTATAATAGACCTGATCTGCAAATGAAAATAGTATTTCTTTATCTGAACAGGCTTAGAGCAGCAGACACAACATGTTATGTAATGTTATTTGAGAGATAAATTAATTTATACATTTATTATTATTATTATTATTTCTATTATTATTATAGATTAGTTGTAATTTACCACTCAAACTGCAGTGGTTCTCATGTTGATGTCCAGGTCGTGCCCCTCAGATATGTGGTGTCTTTTTGGATCCATGATATCTTCCTGGTTGTAAACTATGATAAAGTGAGACAGAAAACTGCTCTAGTCTTCACTCTGCCTAGGTTGTGAATGGCTCATCAAGGCCCCTCTGTTCTGGACAACTACAAAACACTTGGGCAGATTATCATTCAGACCTTGGAAAGGAGGCAGAGAAGCACAATACAGTTTTAACAACTTATTATTCTTATTACAAGCTAAGAATAATAGATTGAAAAAAAAGTTACTAAAAAGGACAAGAATAATTTAAGAATGATCTATCTTTTTTACAGGAACCTAATTCAGGGGTTCTTAACTCTGGCCCTCAAGGTCCACTTTCCTGTAGTGTTCAGCTCCAACCCTAATTAAACACACCTGAACAATCTAATCAAGGTCTTCAGGATTACTAGAAAGTTACTGGCAGGTGAGTTTGATCGAGGTTGGAGGTAAACTCTGCAGGAAAGTGGACCTCGAGGGCCCTTTTTCGTGTCGTACAGCAGAGGGCGACATAGGTACATCATAAAGTGACTTTTTTTTTTTTTTTTACATCTGTGTATAACTGTGTATAACTTCGAAGTTTTCTCATTAAGATGTCAGTAGATGCAACATTAACAGCTGATTCATTTATAAAAATTGTTCATTTGTAAAATATAGATTTTTTTCTGGTGTTGGATATGTCTTTGTTTAACAAATTAATGTTACTCTAAGATAGAAATGAGATTGTTTCATAAGGCTGTACTTATTAGATTCATTGCTTTACATTTTCGCTGTTGTTGTGGATGTTCATGCACATTTGTTTACATGGTTGTTTTGTGTTTATTTTCCAGCTCACAGGACAGACAGCAGACTGGCCTTCACCATAGTAGGATGGGTAAATATGATTAAATTACATGCTTAGTAACTGACAAACTGATATTATTCTTTCTCCAGGGGTGTTGAAAACAGTTGTGCACCTTAATATTTTTGTTGAAACGGTTATACATTTTTTTCAGGATTCTTTGACAAATAGCACACTCCGCAAGCACACGTGAGCTCCGCTTTACAGAAACTCGCTGATCAGATCACAGAGACAGAACAACAACACCCGGACATACATGGCAATAAAGCTCATTCTGATTCTGATTCTGATTCTGAAATAGAAAGTTCAAAAGAACAGCATTAATTTTAAATAGATTTTTTTTGTAACATAAGTGTATTTACTGTCGTTTAAAAAAAATCAATTTAATGTGTTCTTGATTAATTAAAAAATCAAATAAATAAATAAATAAAAATCGCCCTGACCCCAAACTTTTGAATGGTACTTGTAGCCTATGGCAGTTTATCATTTTTAACTACAAGTTGAAACAAGAGCTGGTTAAAAAATGGAGTGTGAAAAAAAATCTAGCATTTTTTTTTAATATCTTCTCTTTGTTTTAGGAATGTAGATATATTTCTGATAATGAGTTTTTATTTTGGCAGATTCTGGGACTTAAATTATATTTGCTCATGCCTTGTTAAATGTGAATAATAACAAAGCATGTAATTAGCAGCATGAACATGAAATAATCTTATTTAACAAAGAATTCACTCTCATATTGTCTCAAGTACTCTGGTGTTATGTCACAGATATTGAAACCGAAAGTTTTAGTCACCTTTTCAAGTTCATTTAAAGTTTCAAATAAATTTGATTTCCTTTGAAAAATATTGAATATTTTCCATTGCACTGTCAAAATATAGCAGACTGATATTTAATCATCAAAGGGCACCTGTGTGTGTGTGTGTGTGTGTGTGTGTTTTATCTGCACTTGTTTTTTCTTTTGTTTTCTGTGAATTTGTTTGTGACATTTAATTGGTTCCCGGGAGCTCAGCGCTCTTTGATTTTTCAGAAAAATTCAACCGTGCTTGTTCACACTGGTGGTTTATTGCCCTAATGATCCAGCAGGTGGCGCTGGTCTTCCGTTCTGACCCTGTTTTGAGCATCAGCTGGACTCACAGAATGTTTACTGGACAAAAAGGCAAGACGATTAACACACACACACACACACACACACGCACACACAGAAAATCAAACCCTGTGAATTACTCTGAATGTTTTTGTTCCCCAGCTAAGAATAATGAACAAATAGAAACTGTATTGCATTTCTGCAGTCTATTTTAATATGCATTACCTTGAATGTGACAAAAGTCTAAAGTTCTGTCTGAAGGTGTAGCGTGTTTGTCTCAGTGGGTTTCTTAATATGCCTATCTGAAACAATTAAACTCTAAAGAAACTTTTTATGTTAGTGGCCGTGTGGAATGTGCTCAATGAACTGAAAGGGCCATATATAGTTTAATCCCCGAAAAGGAGACTCATTTCTGAATACATTGTGGCTTAGACCAGAAAATAGTCTTTGAGATGAAGCTCCTGCATTTAACGCCCTTTCCCTCTCCAACGTTCAAGAAAATGTACGATTTTGTCCCAGACTTCAATTTCCACAGCATCCGGCCTCAGAAAACCTCAGCAAGTCCAGCAAAAATGCTTTGGAAGAGAGTGCAAAAAACAAAAAAAAAACACAACAGAGAGTTGGAATATCATGAGAAAACAATATAAGCTCATCACATTATCTGAAACACTTCGCTGAGTAGTTGTATCTGTATTTTTAGTGAGGCTGAATACAAACACAGTTGCACTGAATAAAATATCACAGTAAGAGAAGAAAAAGAGCCAATTTTGTGCATTACAGTGTCAGACCTATTCCAATAGAGGAGAAAGAGAAGAAAAAGATCTTTCTCTCAATGCCTTCTCTCATTCTTTTTTTTCAAACAGCATCAGCAAAGTCTCAGTTATATTTTGTACTCACATCTGAGTGAATCTTCAGAGGTATCTTTGTGTAAACATGGGGTTTTGATTATGAATATCCATGTTCCTTCTCCAGGAATTAATACCGTCTACACTATTATTTAAAGGTTTGGGGTCAGGTTTTTTTAAAGGAACACTCCACTATTTTTGAAAATAGGCTCATTTTCCAACTCCCCTAGAGTTAAACAGTTGAGTTTTACCGTTTTCGAATCCATTCAGCCGATCTCCGGGTCTGGCGGTAGCACTTTTAGCTGTAGCTTAGCATAGATCATTGAATCTGATTAGATTCACGCAACTTTTCATTTTCCATCGGTCTTAGTACACGATGTAACTACAGAAGAGTCAAGTTTTAAATAGGAAAAATATAGAAACTCTTTGGTCATTTTTGAGCGAGATGCTAACGGTCTAATCAGATTCAATGATCTATGCTAAGCTACAGCTAAAAGTGCTACCGCCAGACCCAGAGATCGGCTGAATGGATTCGAAAACGGTAAAACTCAACTGTTTAACTCTAGGGGAGTTGGAAAATGAGCCTATTTTCAAAAATAGTGGAGTGTTCCTTTAAACAAATGAATACTTTTGTTCAGCAAGGATGTATTAAATTGATCAAAGCGACAGTAAAGTCATTTTATAATGTTACACAATTATATTTCAAATAAATGCTGTATTTAAACCTCCTGTTTATCAAAAAATACTGAAAAATTTAAATGTATCACCGTTTCTACAAAAATGTGAGCACCAAATCAGCATATGTGACACTGAAGACTGGAGTAATGACTGCTGAAAATTCAGCTTTATCATCACAGGAATAAATCACATTTTTAAAATACATTAAAACAGAAAACAGTTATATTAAATTGAAGTGATATTTCACAATACTGTTTTTACTGTATTTTTGATCACATAAATGCAGCCTTTGGAAGGCATAAGAGACTTCTTTCAGAAACATTTCAAAAATCTTACAGACCCCAAACATTTGAATAGCAGTGTAAGTCAAAATCTGAATCTGTTTTTTACTTTAGTTAGTACCCATGTGATCTGTTTGTGTTGTTTTCTGTTCACAGGTGATTGATCTCCTGGTCTCTGCTGGACTGAGAACACCTCTTTTAAATAAGCTGCATGTTTCAAGGTATCATTCATGTCACTTGCACAAAAAGGATGAGTTATGTGGCAACAGTATCTTATCACTACTTTATCAGTCACGTGACCTCAACAGCCCAGGTTTGGGAAACTAGCTGCATGTTGCCATGGCAGCACAGTCAGTCGTTCTTCTAACAGAGGGTTGATGGAAAAATCTTCCTTGTGTTCAGCATGTACATGGTTTAAGATAGAAATATCAGTCTCTCTTCTCTTCTCTCTAATGTTTCTGCTGCCAAGGTCACTTACAACTAAGACAAGATCAGCCACAGACTGTTCACAACATCTCCATTACGTTTCTGATAATGGGTGACAAAACCCTTATTCCATCATCAAGATGCTGGAGCCAGAAAAAGTGCCCAAACTTGAACACTTCCACACATTTTTACCAAAGAAAATGGGGATAAAAAAGGGCTGTTAAAATCAGAATGAATTCCTATCTGTTTTCTAATCGCATGTTATTTATCGTATTGTGAACGATTCATCTCTGCATACTGTTTCATTTTTTCATTAAAATATCATAACTTGATCTTCTGGTAATACAACAAACGTCTTCCTTGTTGACATATGCCAGACTTCTCCAAATATTTCAAGAGGGTCTGGCTGCAGCCTTGCACTGCATTCTCAGACTTGCATTCTCAGACTTGCACTCTCAGACACTTGCGCTTCCGCTAGCGACGTCACTTGCAGTCTTTATTTTTTATTTTGTTCTATGTTTTATTACTTTTTGTTCTATGTTTTATTACGACGTCACTTGCAATCGACACAAATCCTGCGTGTTGCCAATGGAGACAAGAAGCTGTGGTGGTGATTAAACGATTAAAACTAATTTAGTACTATAATATACAGGGTCCTGCAAGAAAAAAAAAAAAAGACCCGCAAATCCGTGGCCACAGAACAGCAGAACATGAACGCATGCACAAAGTCTCTCGTTAAGCGTTTTCCTCCTGTAGAAAAACATAAACACTTAACATGGCTTAATGTATTAAGATGCTATTAAAATATCAAATTAAATATACAGTTTATTATTATAATGAATATGTATATAGTATATACCCTATATATTCCTCCCATACTGCAAAATGTGGCATAATGTGGCATAATGGACTAAAAAGGCCAAACTCAATATGCTCCTCTACATTATTAATATACATAACTAATA
>NW_015536481.1:1151166-1218823 GCF_001515605.1 Sinocyclocheilus anshuiensis
AGGAAAATTTTTAACGTGCAATTTAATGCATTGCGTTCTGGGCTCGTCTGCTTGCCTGTACGGAGTTGATCCTTTTAAAATCACTTAATGCATTTCATAATGCACGTTCATATTTGCTGTTCTGTATATACTTTGAGTCAACAACAAGACATATAGGCTAGGCCTACTGAATTGTCTTTATCATCTTAGTCCGTTATTATGCCACATTAAGCGTTTTGCTGTATGGGAGGACAAGTGAAAGTTTGCGCATTGTGTTCATAGCCATCTGTTTGCCTTGTAGTACATTAAATAATAACTATATATCGAATTAGATTTTTTAATTGAACAGTGTATCTTAATACATTATGCCATGTTAAGTGTTTATGTTTTTCTACAGGAGGAAAATGCTTAACGAGAGACTTTGTGCATTGCGTTCATATTCTGCTGTTCTGTGTCCATGGGTATTTTTTTTTTCTTGCAGGACCTTGTATGTTATAGTACTAAATTAGTTTTAATCATTTAATCACCACTACAGCTTCTTGTCTCCATTGGCAACACGCACGATTTGTGTCGATTGCAAGTGACGTCGCAGGTAGCGGAGAGTGCAAGTGGTGATTGCAAGTGACACTGTAATTTAGTTTATTTTTTCTTGTCTTCACCACCTGGCTACTGTTGTAAAATGTTGAGAGATTCAAACAAAAAGTCATCAATAAATAGAACAAAATAAAAAAATAAAAGACTGCAAGTGACGTCGCTAGCGGAAGCGCAAGTGTCTGAGAATGCAAGTCTGAGAGTGCAAGTGCAAGGCTGCAGCCAGACCCTTCTCAAATATTTAGTCTGCCCCTTTCTTACAATCGACTACAAGCTCACATTCACATCTGTCTCCAGCCAATCAACAACGGATGGATTAAACCAAGACTCCGCCCTACATTTTTTTTTATGCATTGAACAGAAAGGGTGAAGGTTTTGGAAAGTGACTTTTTCCTTTTGATGTACAAAGGAAAATATCGCTAATCACTAATACTGTTACAGTGCAACTTTAAAATTAGCATGCAAATTTATTTATTTTTGTCCTTATTGTAACGTATATCCGAGCAGAACAGCTCAATGTGGGCGCGACATGATTTTGTCCATTGGGAATTAATTGGGTCATTGTCGTTTGGTAATTGCTGCGAGCTCTTGTCATGATATTCCATAAAAAAAATAAGAATTGTCAGTTTTGATTTTATGGTGACTTTAAGCACCCTGACTTTGAACCATGAAACAATAACATCAAAATCCAGGGAGTGTGTGACAATGCAAAGCAACAACTCAAATTTAGATTGCTCCCATTATAATCAAACTACACTTTGCTACACTTTGTATTCAATTGACACTATAAGTTCACAAAAGTAGGAGTAAACAAACTTGTAAACAAAGTGTTGAATCAGTAAAAACACAGTCCATTCCTGAAATGTGTGTAGATCCCTCAAACAAGCACCAGCAATGTCATGAGCATTCACACGCAATCCTCTTTTCTCCTCTTTCTTTCCTCTCAAGGAGATTGATGTCTCCAAAGTCCTTCTCTCTAACCACCCTATCACCTTTAAACATCTTTTACATGTTATTTCTCCAGCATTCATCAACACATGTCTTACTACTAGCATCTTTCCTCATCATATTTAAGTGGCCTCAGATAACGGCTCTGCTTAAGAAACTTAAACCTATTAGTGCAGTAAAAACAATAGAACTGTCCAACACAGGCTCATTGGAAAAACGTGCCTCTAAACTCCAAAAAGTACCTACACATACGATTCACTGCAGTTTCCAACTGAAGCTTGGTTGATGTTCCTTCCCGTCTTCTGTGTTTAGTGATTCAGCAGATGCTTGATGGTACCATCCAGTTTCTCCACCTCCATTTGACCATCACAATCTTCAAGGCTGAAGACACACCACTTCTCTGAGCATTTAAATCATAACCATAAACAAAAGTAAATACATTTTTGCTCTAACTTTTGTACTTATCTGGTTTAATCTTGAAATCTGGTGTTAAGGTACTGCTAATGCTAATGACATTAGCTTTTGTATGACAAATTGCTTGTGCTTGTCCTCATTTGTGTACTGTAAGTCACTTTGGAAAAAAATCATATCTTAAATGATTATACCTAAATGACTAAATGTAATAAAAGTGAGAAAAGCAGCAGCTACAATGTTATGGCATTACAAAAAGTGAAGAAACAGGAAAGAGAAGCAGGACTGACTTCTGGCCTTGGTAAAAGGGTGCTTTATTCCAAAAGAGAGTGTGTGTTGCTCTTTTTTAGAGACAGAAGGTTTGAGTGCAGTCTCTTATTCATACAAGAGAAGGTCTTTAACCAGCCAGTTCACGGACACTGCAACCTTAAAACAAGTCTTTTTTTTCGTAGCTGACTTGATGGATTCAAGTCTTTGAACTGAAAACATTAAAATTGAAGTATTTAAGCAAACAGTTTTAAATTACTCTCCTGGAAATTTGAGATAATCTAGCAGCTCCAGCTGTAACTGTCTGACAATCAAGAATCTGATGTTAGATCAGTTTTTCTACTTGTGTATAAATTCACAAATAATTTTGAGCCTGAAAATAATCTGAGCAACAGACTTTGGCAAAACCTTTATGAAAATGTTTCATTTGTGCAGAATTAGGCAACAGGGCATTATAAAAACTCCATTAGGACATGGAACCAAATCCCAGACCCAGTTTGACAGCTCCCAGTTGCTGGTAGTCATTTGTCAAAGTCTGAAACGCTTTTATCATCTTTTTTTCCATTTCCTTTTCTCTTTTTCCTTCTTCTCTATATTTCTGTACACCTCTCTTATAACGTTAAGACTAGAGCTAAACTGGTTTAAATGAAGAGCTGGGATGTAATACTGGGGTACCCAGTTATCTATTGAAATACTGTATCTCCCCTGAGCCATTGACTGAACTAACCAACAGATCCATTTTGGAAAGTGAATGCCAGCTCATTTTTCCACCGGTTGGCTATTACAGGAGATAATGGACTCTCCTAAAACCCAGCTCTGCCCACTCCACCTGGCATTTGCCATTACTGCTGCCGTACGGAAACCAGTTGGAGAAATAACTGTAATTCAGAAACTATTACGAAGGGCATTCTGCAAAATTAAACCTCGCCTGCCGAGAAGCGGAATAACCAGCATATGACAGAACGAAAAATTCAACTCATTGCCCCCTCTTTCTCTCACATGCTCTCACTCTCAACTCAGTTCCCAGCAAATGAAAGAGCGTGGAGAGGTCTTGAAAAGGAACACACGGTTCTTTAATTTGTGTCCTGTTCCGGCTTGTGTTTCGCTATTGCCTTGAATTGGAGCCGACCTGCCTTATTGGACAATGAAGAAATAACAAGATTTGCAGATGACTTCACAAAAAAAAAAAAGGTTTTTGAAAACAAACTTGGGTTGAGGGAGGATGGGGTGGACTGAAAGAAAGTGAGAAAATTCCATTATGTAGGATAAATTGATCTGGAGAAAAATTAGTTGAAAAAAGTTTGAATGAGAAACTGCACCTGTTAATTCTTTGTTCAATAGACCTTAGCAAAGACGTCACTCATATGGTTTTGAATTGGGAAAAATGCAATGCTCAATATGGCCACTCTATCAAAGGAAGCCCCGCCTTCTGAATAAAAGAGCCAATCGCTAATCTGTAAAGTCACGCGTCACTGCAGCTGTCCCAGTTGTTATAGAAACAGTCAGCATTCTGGAGATGCGTGCTTAGGACTGCGCATGCACACTGGTCTAGCCTGAATAATAAACCTTTTTAATGCAAACTAAACAACATTTAAGAGACAGTTGTCAGATTTCATTGGAGATTTCAAATATGAAATTTAATTGTAAGCTTGGTGAACAGTTTTGGTGGATTTGATGTTTCCATTCAAAGGGATAGGAGCTGCACTTGCATGCCCGAGAGGCGTTTCAAAGATGGCTGCCGAGTGAAACGACTTGCCTTAAAAGGGTCATATGATGTTTTTAAAAAGAACATTATTTTGTGTATTTGGTGTAAGGAAATGTGTTTATGCGGTTTAAGGTTAAAAAAACACATTATTTTCCACATACTGTACATTATTGTTTCTCCTCTATGCCCCGCCTTTCTGAAACGCATCGATTTTTACAAAGCTTTGCTAAGAACGAACCGAAACGAAAACATTTCGCTTTTAATCTGTGTGTTTAACAGCCTGGGAAATCTTCCCAAGGCAGTACCTTGCCTCACCGACTAAAATCAGGGCGCCCACTACGGAGACGGCACCAGAGGTGAGGGGGCACAGTGACCGAGGTGGCCGGGCCGGGCCCCCTCAGCCCCCGCCCCCCGTGTCGCCGACGCTGTGTTTAGCTGAACAGTTTGCATATTAAACAACCGTACAATCCTGTTAAATCTCTCACAGCCTTGTTTTCATTCCTGTCAAAAATTAAATAGGCTATGTATAAAATAACAAATAAAACTGCTTTTCTACAACATCATTGGTAACTGAAAACTTTTACGTGATGCTGCATTCAATTGTCAGTACAAAATGAGTGACATATACTGTGTTTTTTCTCTCAAATATATATTTTTTAATATTACATTTTATCTTTTAATATTGTGCAATATATATAGCAATATATTTTCTACTAAATTCTGGTGGAAGCTAGTCACCCTGAACTTTGACCATGGATATGGTGAAGAGTGGTTTGATATGGTAATTAATTTCCTATAGTCTTGTTGTTTGTCTTAACTTGTAAATCTCTGCCTCATGCAGTAAATTTAGGGGCGGCTCCGGGAGGGCGCGGCTGCCAGTGACGCGTTTTTCTAATCTTTATATCCAAAGACAGAATTTTGCCAAAGTACAACCAGGCAAAGTGCGCTACCAGGTGTTTGCATGCCTCTCTCTTTCTATGTTGCGTCTGTCGCTTACTTCAGTGCTGTTCTTTCTCTTTGTGCGCGCAGTAAATCAGGTCGATACGGCTGCGCAGCGCTTTCACAGCTGATCAAACAGTTCTCTGCTCTCTAGCTCTCATCACCTGCTACCTGCTGCCTGCTGTCGGTAAGTGCTATTTGTAACTAACCTTACTAAAACGGTAACTATAGTTTCTGTCACTAAAAATGTGCTAACTTGGTGCTAGTTGCCACTGTCTTCAAAACAGGAACTGAACCAAATGAAAGAGATACTCAAAGCTTCTTACACTGTTTGAAGGATTAATGTAGGCTATTATGATTTTACGCAAGTGACAGTGACAGTAACTATAGTAACTCAGGTATTTTGCTGGAAGCTATGGTTACCACCATTGTATTTTTTTGTAAAGGAAATCAGCGCGTGAATTGTTAGTGTTCATGTGAGACAAAAGTTTTAGTAAACCTGACGTTGTTAAACTTTAAACCTTTTTGTTTATGGCTAACAAATGCCAATATGATGCTCGTTTAAAAAAAAACCTTTATGAAACTTGTTACAATGGATGAATGAGGTGATATGAATATGAAGTTTTTATGATTTGATGTTTAGGTGACGACCCGAGTGTGCTTCAATGTACTTGCCCGGGGACCCCAAAAGAGCCACAAGGGGGTGCTAGATAATGTCACATAAAAAAGTATAAACATGTTTTAAAATTATTTTTAATAAATTAGAAAAGCAAAGCGCCCCCCAAACAAACAAACAAATAAATCTGTTTTCATCCTTCTTTCTATACAATAAAAAATAAAAACAAATATATGTGCATCAAAAAAAATCCTTATCTAGTTTAGGCCATTGATAAAAAAAAGAAAGAAAAAAAGATGTAATAACTTTTACAAGTTCGGTAATAAAAGCAGTGCCATTACTGTTGTATTGAATTTATACAGTGCATTTCAGGTGATTATTATGTGTCTGCTGGTGTCACGTTCTAGACTTTTTGCAGACTGTGTTTATTGGCCCTGCACAAACACAGTCTATTACTCAATGTTGATCGTGATAAGATTATAATGACATTAGTGATAAGAGAAATGAGGGGTTTTAGGGGGCATGAGTTCAATGAAAGAAGGAAATCATGAAATAGGGTGTTTAGACAAAGACAGGATAACAGACCACCACCTGAATGGTGTAATTTATCAATCACTTTAAAGGGGGCATATGATGCTGCTAAAAAGAACATTATTTGGTGTATTTGGTGTAATGAAATGTGTTTATGCGGTTTAAGGTTCAAAAAACACATTATTTTCCACATACTGTTCCGCCTTTCTTTGCGTGAACATTTGGGCGGTGTTCAAATCTTCCCACATAGTGATGTAGACATTTGGGGGCATGTTAGAACGAGCCGTTTTAGGTAGGTGTGGCTGACTCTTAACTTTTATAAAGAATATCTCTTTGGATTTGAGACTTTAGTCTTTGCAACTTTACAGATCTTCTTTATGCACCAAGAGCTTGTAACACTCCAAAGAGAAAGGAAAAATTGAAATCGCATCATATGACCCCTTTAAAATAACAAAAAGAAAGTGTTTCAAATAACATATTCGTTAAGTATGGTGTTAACATGACCATCTGTTAGGGTTTTGTATTCATGTTTTGAGTTATTTTAAAATCTCAGATGCTACTTGGTTACTTGACAAAACATTTTTCACACTGATGACCACCTGTACATTCTCTTTCGTTCTTCTCTCTGTCCCTCATTTTGTACAGACTCATATTCATCATAGCTTCATCAGTTATTTACCTTTTTTAAAGTTCACCAAGTTATTTACCTTTTTAAAATTCCCTGACATATCAAACATACTATAAATTGCTGGGACACATGATCTCTTAAGTTCATGTACCTAAAATTAAACCCACAACAAAACTTTACAAAAGTTCAGAAATGGATTTTCGCTGTGTTTTGTTGAAGGGAGACACCCTAGGGAATGTGAAGGAGGAGAAGAAACACTGTTTATCATTTTAGACAGAGGTCCTTGTACTCTTGAGCAATGGATGAGAAATCATACTAAACATAATGGCCTGTTATTAAAAATCGGTGGTATTTGTGCTGATGCTACAGACTGCACCCTTTTAAAATGAATATTCATCCATGTATTGCAACACTAGTCTATTATTACCGTAACATATGCAAGAAAAAATTATTTGCTGTGTTTACTTTGAATTCCTGTAAAATCTATTAATATTGTTTTAATGAAAGGAACTACCTGATGTGTAATGACATTTTAGCATTTAAAAGGAGATATTGCTGGTTTTTGGGTTTGCAGCGGGAGGTTTTAGCCGTGGTCTTAGCAGAAACACACACATACGCGAGTGGACTGTTCTGTTGACAGGTTTGTTGGCTTGTGTGACCACTGATAGGAGGATTGGATCAAACTTTATAGACTGTAATCAGTCTGTGTGATATAGTAATCTCAGAAATCATGCTATCTAAATCTCTCCCTCTTATTATTTGCATTTTTTTTGCACCGGAGAACTCTGTCTGGGACTTTAGAAGGCCAGCTTTTCTTATCATCCGTCACTCCCTGAAAAAGAAGTGAGTCTCAATTAGGAGAGCATGAATGGTGTCAGGGATCGGAGTGGTTTCAAGCGTAAAGAATGTGCTTATATACACAAATGTCTTTTGTGTAAGACATTTGTGACAAAAAACTGATGTCTTCACAGACATTTTCAACATCTCGCTAAGCCAGGCAAATGTGTGTGCATAATTATTTGTATGTAGGTTCACTATAAGGCTCATTTAGTGGGGTGATGTTAGCCTTCATGTTGCCGATGTGAAATAAATGGAAAATTAATTCTTGTGTAAGTTCAAAGAAATTTAAAGTTGGCAGGAGGACCTTATTAGGATGGAGAAAATTTCTCCCAGGGACTGTGTGTGTTATGTGTAGGTGTTCCTTCGTCCTGTCCTTGGCCTTTTGTTCAGTGGTATGTGTGTCTGGATTGTAGCCAATCGGAGCTTTACAAGAGTGGCAGTAGGAAAGTGCTTAAGTTTCTCTGTCTTCCAATGACATTTAGATTGAAAAGTTGCTTTAGTATACGTGACCGTACTTAAAAATATATAAAATTGTTATTATAAGTATTATAAAAATAAACTTTTGGTTTGGTTGCGTGTGTGATTTTTATATGGTGAAATGTAAGGAGCAGTCTCTTTATTTTAATAGATTTTTTGTGCTCTTGTACTTAGACCATCTGTTGCACACGTGTGTGTATCATATTCCAGTGTGTTTGTCAGGAGTGTTTGTCCAAGCAGTCTTTTTAAGACAACAATCAACACTATAGCAATAAAACAAAGCAAATATTATGAATTATGAAGCCAAATAGTGTATAAACCACATTTTCCCCCATAAAGTAACACTTTTCAGTAGAGACAGCAGCAGATAAAGGTAAAAGCAGCGTCTCTGCCTCCTTTGAACTTATATTATTCTCACAGAGGTCCTAAAGTGTTAAATAAATTTAATGGCAAAATTGAAAAAACGTATATGGCGTTTCAGCGTTGTGGCTTGAACAATAGCGCTTTGGGTTGAAGAAAAGCGCATGATAAATAAAATGCTTTATTATTATTAATAGTGCACCTACTCAAGACTGGTATAGTGGTGGTGCTCATATGGAATGTTAAAGTTCAGTTCCAGGGTTCAGATGGTTTTCAAATTGTGATTTCCAGGCCTGGAATTATTAGGCTATAGAAATGTTCAAAAGCCATGGAAAAACAATGAGCATTACTGTAGTGAATATCTAGTTGCTTAAAATGTAACATTTTTCATTAGCCAGATTTGTTTCTTATGAGTGAATTCCCTATTAAATTATTTTTTAACAATTCTCCGTCAGTAGCATGAACATCTTAACAAAAGTTTAAGGGCAGTGAGTTTTTATTTTAAAACTATTCTTTTATTCAGCAAGAATGCAATAAATTAGTCAAAAGTGAAGGCATTTACAATGTTACAAATGATTTTTATTTCAAATAGATGCTGTTCTTTTGAACTTTCTTTTTTATCAAAAAATCCTGAAATAAATGTTTCACGGTTTCCACAAAAATAATAAGCAGCATGACTGTTTTCAACTCTCATGATAATAATAAATATTAGTTGAGCTGATGTTTTCTGAAGGATCATGTGACACTGAAGTCTGGAGTAATGGCTGCTGATAATTCAGCTTTTCCATCACTGGAAGAAAAAAATATTATTATAATTAAAAAAAAAAATTAAAATAGAACAAAAAATAGTTATTTTAAATTATAATATTTCATAAGCATAAGAGATTTCTTAATTCTTATGAAATGTTTATTTGTATGTATTAATTGATTTATTGATTAATGTAGTTGTTATCATATTTTATTTGTTGTCAACACTCAGATTAAACCCAGAGAGTGGACTTTGCCTCCTCATTTCAGTAGTTAGTCACATGCTGGTGTGTTTATTAGTGCTGGTTTAATGTACGTGTTCGGTGTGCTTTAACATGTCTGTATTTACAGAGAATGTTCAGAGTAATGTTTCCGGGTATATTCTTTATGGATGTGTGTTCTTCTTTCAGACAGAACACAATGTTTCATGAGTTGTCTCAGTAATAATGTTGGCACAGCAATGTCTCACCTTTACTCTTTGTGTTTACTGAGACAGTGGGCCAGATCTCTGACCCAAGACCCACAGATTCCCTTTAGCCTAGAGAACAGGGAATGCTGGGTATTAAAGTAAAGTTTGTAGTTTTGTGTGTTTGTTTGTAGATTTTTCAAAACATTTTACATAAACTCTCACACATAATTAATAGAAATGCTCATAAAATTATGAACTAAATGAATAGTCTTTGAGTGATTTCATTTCACCTGCATGAAAACGTATAGAAAATATTTTGAACTTTTGAGAATTACTCAAAATAGTCTCTGTAATGATTCTCTGTAAAGGATTTTAGACATTGTTTTAGACACACTTACATTATTTGGTGATGGCTTAAAAAAACATGATTTTCTTATTCCTTTGTCTTGTTTTCCAGTAAAAATATTTAAACATTCTTAAATCAAGATACATTTACTTGGGAAGCAACATTACTTAAGATATTAAAGGGATAGTTCACCCAAAAATGAAAATTACCCCCATGATTTACTCACCCTCAAGCCATCCTAGGTGTATATGACTTTCTTCTTTTAGACGAAAACAATCGGAGTTACAATAAAAAATACGTCCTGTGTCATCCGCTGGAACGCCACTCTCTAGTGAATGCGCGCGTACGACAGTTAGCAGAAGCTAGAGATTACAGTTTATAAAGTCTTAAATATGGATATTTCCTTTCATGATTTTAAACCTGTTTGTGATTTTCATTGTTTTTTTCCAGAAACAAATCTTGGCAGGCAACATAAAACAATACAGTATGCCTGTTTTTCCTAGTTGTATTAGCAGATGCACTTCCTTTTACAAATTTTCTCTGAAAAAGTGACTGGAAAGATAGAAAAACGTCACAGAGGAACATGATAAAATTTTTTCTAAATCTGTCCAAAGTACATGAAGTGAGACAGTGTAGAGGGAGGTAAATAGTCTCTGTGGTGGGTTACACTGCTCTCTTCTGGGGGACTCATCACACCAAACCAGACAGGATAAATGCTTTGATTAAGTGTTTTTTTAGGGGAATGAGCCTGTGAATAATTTACTTGTGACTGAGGCTTTAATATTCTACTGATGACTGTCCAAAGAAATACAGTACAGTACAGTACGGTACAGATTTCAAATCAGTTTCAAAGACTTCTGTTTGAAAGTTAGTAAAGGTGTCTATAACTTTAAGAGGAATTTGTCACTTTCATAATAGTGTAGAACTTTTAGAAGAGTCTATAACTTGTAGAAGGCCGGTTAATGGAGCATACAGTAGAGGCACGTCAGGTCAGCATTGGTTTTGATTCAAATGTTTATTTAGTAAGAGATGCAGAGGAGAAAGTTCTTTTAAACAGTTTGTCACAAAGATCCAGAGTCCACTGTGCTTTATGTAACACTGAAACCAGAGATGAACAACTAGACTATGAGAATTCTCAAGAGAGCCTGTGTGTGTGTATGTGTGTGGGAGACCATTCTTCAAAAATAAAATGATTATGTGTCAAATAATGTTTAAGGTGCATTTTTATATTTAAAAAGAAGTAAATTTCCTTACAGTTTTTTTTACAGGTGGTTTATTGGTATTTTAAATTAGGCATTCCATTGTGTAGGTTTTTTTAAGGTTGAGGAAATGTCCATAAATGTAACAGAAAATGGACTGGAAATGGACTTTGAAATAACACATAAAGCCGTTTTTTTCTCCTTGTACACACTGCTACAAGCACACACAAAGAATTCCACACAAAATCTCCCACTCCAAGTGGTGAAAATTAAACCTGCCCTACTCAAAAAACCAGAGAATAGTGTGTGCATGTGGGTCTTTCTTTATTCATAATATGTCTCTATATTAGATCAGAATCACAGAACACATGAACATCTTGGATGACATGGGGGTGAGAAATTATCAGGAAATTTTTATTCTGGAAGTGAACTAACCCCTTAAAGGTTTGTGCAATATGTACACTACAGTTCAAAATTTGGGGTTGGTAAGATTTTTTAATGTCTTACGCTCACCAAGGCTGCATTTAGTTAGTTAGTCAAAAATATGGTAAAACCAGCAACATTGTGAAATATTATTACAATTAATTTTTTTCCCTGTTTTAATGTATTGTAAAATTGTATTTATTCCTGTGATGGCAAAGCTGAATTTTCAGCAGCCATTACTCCAGTCTTCAGTGTCACATGATCTGTTCAAAAGTTTGGGGTCAGTATGGGTCCGTTTTTTCTCTCTAAAGAAATTAATACTTTTTTATTCAGCAAGGATGCATTGATCTGATCAAAAACGATAGTAAAAAAAAAAAAAAAGTATTTCTTAAAAAAAAAACATACTGACCCCAAACTTTTGAACTTACTGTGTGCTTAACATGCTGGGGGTGTAAGCGTTATTCTAATATCTCTCAGGATCTGACTTCCTTTTTTGTGTCCTTCAGCAAGAATGTCCTCTGACACAGTTGGGCCTATGATGCAGAAGTCTGTCAAGCCAGGACCTCGCTTGAGTTCTCCAGAATGAGCTCCTCCCCTGGTCCGGCCCCTGCGTCAGCCTCCCCTGCCCTGGACTCTGGCAAGGCCAATCGAGGGGACTTGTCTAACACCTTACCCCGTCTCTACACTTCCCCACTCGGCATGGACAACCAGACCGTCTGCATTCCATCTCTGTATGTGGAAGCCTGTCAGGATTATTCACCACCGCATGGGGGAGAGATCAGCCATGGAGCCTTAACGCTCTACAGCCCCGTGTCCTCCACAGTGCTGGGGTACCCTCATCCCCCCGTGTCTGAAAGCCTGGTCCCGCTCAGTCCGACAATCTTCTGGCCTCCCTACACCACACACACTGCACTGTCTCTGCACTGCCCACCTCCACTGGCCTACAGCGAAACACATTCACACACTGCCTGGGAGGACGCCAAGACACACGCGCTTAACCAGAGCAGGTGAGAATCCAGTCATAGACATCACATGCAGTGTATTAATAACTGATATATGCATTTAAACTCCAAGTAGCAGCTGACAAATGGATAGTTCAGTTGCCATAGAGACAATAACAGCCCTGTGATCACATGAAATGCTTTCTTTTCTTTTCTTTTATTTTCTTTTCTTTTCTTTTCGTTTTGTCTTGAGGTGCTTGTTACAGTATTGTAAATCATGCAACTTTTTGAGCAGATACATGATATTTCTTTTCTAATCAGATTTTTCGCAGGGTAGACAATAAAACAGGTGAAAGGGTCAATAAAAAAGGGTCTGTTCAGGTCTGTTCTGATAGGATCGCAAACAGCGGGGAAGAAATTATTCTAAATGCAAATGGGAAAATTCACTTATAATTGTGCATAGTTAGCTCAGCAAAATAAGCAGACTATTATACGAAATAAATAAATTAACATAAAAATGCATTAAGGGCTATCATGTAAAATATTAATTAACGTAAAAAATGTGTTCTATGATGTTTTTGATGTTCCTGACACAAATTAACTTTGTAAAATCGATCTAAATTATGAACAGGACCAACCAACCAAATAAATATTTAAAAAGGATATTATCACAAAGGGGCTAAAAAGCAAATAAAAATGATCAATTTAAATAGTAATAAAAATTGTCTGGATTTTCTTAGCTGGGTTTGTTGCACCTGGGCAATTACCTGAATTCAAATAAAATATAAAAAAATAGTTTTATGTCAGCTAGTCGGTAAAGCAACATTTCTATTTTTTTTTGCGTTTTCTTCCTATTTTTTAAACTTGATATACTAAAATAACTAAAACTGAAATGATATTTCATGAATATTAAAACTGATAAAAACTGATAAAATCAACAAAATGACTAAAACTGAATTTAAAATGAAAATTGAATATATAAAAATAAAAGCAAATTCAAAATATGAATAAAAACTAGTTTCACACAGCAAGCACCACTCAACCACGTTTTCTTTAGAAAATGTCAAAAAATGTCTTCTTGTGGAAGAAAATTCTTCTTCTCTTTTTACTTTATCTGTACCTTCATCTTTTATAGTTCTGTCCTTACTCATGCAAAGCTGTTAGGGCAGCAACTGGATGGTGATGATGGCTTGAATCCTTCACCAGGCATTGTGGGTAAAAGAGACACACACTTCTGTGCGGTGTGTCATGACTACGCCTCTGGGTATCACTATGGTGTCTGGTCATGTGAAGGGTGCAAGGCTTTCTTCAAACGGAGCATTCAAGGTAAAAACACATATGTTTTTACAAATACTAAATCTCAGTAAAAACCACACAGTATTTTATTTTTTAACCGACTTAATCGGTAAATCTTATCACAGATTACATTAATTCTGTGCAAAAAATTAATTCCCTGGTCAGTTTGTGATGTTCCTACTAATATCTCCAAGGATTACTTTATTGAAAAAAATAGATTCTAGAGGAATATTTTGTCATTTAGATTTTGCAAACATCAGATAGAAGTCAATGTGTGTGATTAGAAGTGTAATGTTTTTATTATTACTACGGTATCACTTTACAATAAGGTTCATTAGCTAACATTAGTTAACTACTTTAGTTAACATGAACTAAGAATGAACAATACTTCTTAATGTTAATTTTAACGTTTACTAATGCATTATTTAAATCAAAAGTTGTGCTTAGTTAATGCACTGTGAATTAACATGGACTAACAATGAAAAAATACTGTAATAAATGTATTGTTCATTGTTTGTTCATGTTAGTTAATACATTAAATAACATGAACTAATTGAACCTTATTGTAAAGTGTTACCATTATTACTTTTAACTTTTGGTATTACTTATAGCTTTTTAATTTGACGCTTAAACAGTTTCTTTTTGTTCAGTGTGATTTCTAATGAAAAAAGGATATATAATTTTTTTTCTATTGAAATATATTTTAAAATGTAATTTATTTCTACAATGGAAAAGCAGAATTGTGAGTCTAGTCTTCAGTGTCACATGATTCTTCAGAAATAACGTGACACCCCTGTTTCTTATTATTATCAATTTTGAAAACAGTTGTGCTGCTTAATATTTTTGTGGAAACCGTGATACATTTGTTTTCATGATTCTTTGATTAAAAAAAGTTCAAAAGAACAGCATTTATTTGAAATAGAAGTCTTTTGTAACATTAAACGTCACATTTGCTAAATTTATACATTTTTATAACATTATACACGCATCCTTGCTAAAAAAAGTATTAATTTCTTTCAAACTTTTTAACGATAGTGTGTATTTCATTATATTGTGTAAAAAATTTCTAAAGGTAACATTTCAAACATTGATTATTAATATAAGCTATTGTTTCTGGAAGTTAATCGCATAAAAAAATGAGTTTATACAAAAAAGTAAATAAAATAAAATTGGTGTAGAAACTATTTTCACTCAGAAATTGCTAGTAAATTTCATAAACAATTACAAAGAAATAGCAAGTAACATTGAATTAAATGATATTTTGAAGTAGAAAGACTGAAATAGTATTTTCTTGTAATACATGGTCCAATAGTCTTCCAAAAAATATTTTTTTACAGTGTAGTGCAAAAATATTTGAATCAATTAACAGCCCTAATAATAATATGATCTTAGACAATAGAATGAGATGACATTAAAAAGCTGAATTTAACCAAGGCGTTTACTGTAGATCGAAGGATGTGAGCTTAATATAATTTTTTATCCCAATCTTCTTTAGGACACAATAACTATATTTGTCCAGCTACCAATCAGTGCACCATTGACAAGAGCCGACGCAAGAGCTGCCAGGCCTGTCGACTCCGCAAGTGCTATGAAGTGGGCATGATGAAGTGTGGTAGGTGTGAAAAGGCTCTTCCTTTTCTGTGTGTAGCCACTTATTTTATATAGAGGGAAAGATATGTCATACTTTATATATTTTTGGTCACACATTAGTTTGAGGACCAATTCTCACTATTAACTAACTATTAACTATGACTTCTGCCTTAATAAACTCCTAATTTGCTGCTAATTAATAGTTAGTAAGGTAGCTGTTTGGTATGTGGTTTAGGTATGGGGTCGGATTAAGGGATCTAAAATATGCAGGATAAGGCATTAATATGTGCTTTATAAGTTCTAATAAACAGCCAAAATGCTAGTAATATGCATGATAATAAGCAACTAATTAAATGAATAGTGAGAATTGGTCCCTAAAGTAAAGACGGTGTGCGCTTTTGATGCGTGTTTGTAATTGTGTGTGTGAACAGGTGTGAGGCGGGAACGCTGCAGTTACCGTGGTGCTCGTCATCAACGCAACCCCCAGATCAGAGACAGCTCAGATGGGGCATTAGGGGTCAGGCGTCGTTCCCAGCATCATTTAGAATTTCCCCTCAATCCCACTCACTTCTTCCCTTCAGGGGACAGAGCTGAGGGGCGTGGCCTAGGCCTCTCCCCTGAGCAGTTGGTCAACTGTATTCTGGAGGCGGAGCCTCCTCAGATTTATCTGAGAGAGCCAATAAACAAGCCGTATACCGAGGCCAGCATGATGACGTCACTAACCAACCTCGCTGACCAGGAACTGGTGCTCATGATCAGCTGGGCGAAGAAGATACCAGGTGTGTGTGCTCATATAAATATTTTAAATGTTCCCCTAATTCGTAAGTTATCACACATTGCACTTTTTAAGCAATGTGTACGTTTTCCCATATGGAAATGTAATATATGACTTATGTTGCCCTATATCGAGAGTGATATAGCCATATGTGTTACCTATAAGGTGATACATATGTTCACATACGTACTTTCTGTGGGTAGCTGAAAATGTAAGTTTATAAAATATATAAAATACCCATAATAAAATGTTTATATGCACATATGTTTTTTTTATATGCACACACATTTTTTATATGATAATATAATGTTACAACTATATATGTCAACAATATATATTTTATTTATATATATGCAACTTTATTAAAACAACATATTCAAAAAGTCCTGTGTTTATATATGTTTTTGTAATACATTTTCTTTTATATTTACATACATAATATCAGCATGTATTGATGGGTTTTAGGATAGATATGCATGCACATGACATGTATGTATGCACATACATAAACAGACATATTTGCATGGGCTTGATATATACAGTATATTAATATATGAAATTGTCCCAGTTTCTATTAGCTTTCATATATGTTTTTTCTTCATATGACAAAATATTTCATATATGGGAATTTAATATATGTACATATATTACTTTTGTGTATGCTTTTTAATTTTTTACTTTTAGTTTAAAGTGCTTTTTAATTTGTTATTTTTATTTACGTCAAATTGATTTCTTGTCATTTCTAAAAGGTTAATGGGATTCAGTCATCATTCAATCACCCTCATGTTGTTCCAAACCTGTATGATTTTTGGTCTCCTGTGGAATAAAAAAACATAGTTTAGCAATAGTTTAGCAGAATGTTGCTCTTTTCCATTCAATGAAAGTGAATGGTGAGCAGGGGCTGTCATGCTCCAGAAATGACAAAAAGCATAAAAAGCATCATTTTGTGTGAGTGTACAGGTGCATCTCAATAAATTAGAATGTCGTGGAAAAGTTCATTTATTTCAGTAATTCAACTCAAATTGTGAAACTCGTGTATTAAATAAATTCAATGCACACAGACTGAAGTAGTTTAAGTCTTTGGTTCTTTTAATTGTGATGAAACTTTTCCATGACATTCTAATTTATTGAGATGCACCTGTATGTGTATGTGCACTTACATCCAGTATTTGAAGGGCAGCAGCTGTGTCAGAGTGTGTTCTGGAAGGCATCTGTGTGTTTGTTACTCCTCTCACAGGTTTTGTGGAGCTGACTTTGTCAGATCAGGTACATCTGTTGGAATGCTGCTGGCTGGATATCCTTATGTTGGGATTGATGTGGAGATCTGTGGATCATCCCGGGAAACTCATCTTCTCACCTGACCTCAGACTCAACAGGTAACATCTCCCACTGACACTGGAATACACAGATCTGATATGAGCACATTGTGGACAGTCAGTAATACTGGTCAGAAAACGTCTGCTGGAGTGTGTGGAAGGAGCCGTTTTCCGACCATTATTACTGACTGTCCACAATGTGCTCATATCAGATCTGTGTATTCCAGCAGACATTTTCTGGCTTACCTACTTTGGTTGCTATAGTAATCAAGTAGCATTCAACACAATGCCAAGTTACCTTTTTCTACAACAACTGGAATCAGAAATATGCCAGTATGAAAAGCATCAGTATGCTGATAGCATAAAAAAATGGTACACATATCCTTTTGTTTGGTCTCTCTATGCTATGCCATGGGATCTATGATATCAAAACCTGAACGATTAAGAATAAGCTTACATTTCAACAGGTCAAACTCACCATTAACAGAAATTGAATTGAAATTCAGATTTAAAGCCACCTACAAGTGTAGTTTGATTGAGTGTGATTGAATTTGTTAAATCAGATCAGTGTTTTTTTCTGTCATAAACATAAAACATAAAATAGTTGTGCTGTCAATGTGTAGACTTCTTTAGATTAGAATTGTTTGAAATCTGAAGGCGTCTTAAGTGGGAGAGATTGGCTCATATCTTGCTTGATGGTAACATTTGAAAAACACTGATGTTTAGTGGATTTATTCACTGACCTTCAGCTAATCTTCTGTTGTGTGTCCAGTGTACACAGTGTTTGTGTGTGTGTACATTCACTGTGTGACACGTGTGAACAGATTTTAAAGTACATTAATTAAGAAAATTGATTGTGGAGAGATGCCACCTTTTTTGTTATGATCTGTTTTTGTTCTCTTTTGTGAATGCATGGCTGGAGTGAGTGTGTGTGTGTGTGTGTGTATACCTGTTTATTATTTTGTGTGGAATTGAATATTCCTCTTCCTTAGTGATTATCTCTAGGGTCTTAACAAACCTTGGTGTGTTCTCATAACACAAGCTTAGTTTGTACTATTCATTTCTCACACAGGATTGAGTGTGTGTGTATTAGAAAGTGTGTGAGACAGCGTGTACAGTACTTCCTATGTCTTTCACCTGACACTTTAAGGTCATCTGTATTCATTCAAAATAAGCTGTGTATGTTAGCTAGTATTATCTTTACCTGTTTTTTTCTATTAATGAATGAATGAATGAATTATTATTGCTACTTGGCTCCAGAGTGATTAGTCACAAGACATTTATGGCCTTTTCTCTTTTATCTCTGTTTCATACCCTCTCTTTTTTCTCTCAAATCTTTTAGGGAGGAAGGGAATTGTGTTGAAGGCATCATGGAGATCTTTGACATGCTGCTGGCCACCACCTCCAGATTCAGAGAACTGAAGCTCCAGAGAGAGGAATACGTCTGTCTCAAAGCCATGATCCTTCTCAACTCCAGTATGACACTACTCTGATTGTGTGTGTGTGTACGTTATTGTGCGAGACTTAAAGGGTTAGTTCACCCCAAAATGAAAATTCTGTCATTAATTACTCACCCTTTCCCAGGTCCAGAAAGATAGTAAGGACATCGGTAAAACAGTCCATGTGACATCAGTGCCTCAATTTCAGTTTTGCGAAGCTACAAGAATACTTTTTGAGTGCAAAGAAAGCAAAAAGAACATAATTTTTTCAACTATTCTTCTCCCCCGAGATAGGTCTTCCGACATTTTAGAGTATCACAACGCATACGCACGCGTTCCCCTAAGCGTAAACAACGCTGATTATGCAGATTACGTTCATGCGCGCGCTTTCTCCCTCGAACATAAACAATGCTGATTACGTCGATTACGCTCTTGGGTACTCTCCAAAATGGCGGAAGACGTAACTCAGAGAATTGTTTTGTATATAAATTATTTTTGTTTCCTTTGCGCTCAAAAAGTATTCTCGTAGCTTCGCAAAGCTGAAGTTGAGCCACTGATGTCACATGGACTGTTTTACCGATGTCCTTGCTATGTTTCTGGACCTGGGAACATTACAGCTGCGTTGCTGTCTATGCAGGGTCTGAGAGCTCTCACATTTCATCAAAAATATCTTAATTTGTGTTCCGAAGATGAACGAAGGTCTTACGGGTTTGGAACGACATGAGGGTGAGTAATTAATGATAGAATTTTCATTTGGGGTGAACCAACCTTTTAAATGCAGTTTGTATCTTGTTTTTTCTTCATGTAACTGTAGGGCATGCTAATTACAACATGCTAACTATATTTAGCATGTTGTTCAAAAACAGAAACTTTTGATTTACATGACTGGTCAGTGGTCTCCTGCCAATGCCGCCCTCTTGTGTTTTAACCCTATAAAGCCTACTATATCATATTTGACATATGAATATCTAGATTCTAAGGCCCCTTAAATAATCAACATGATCAAAACTTTGCTGAAAAACATGCAGTATTGAAAAACAATTGAAAAACAAAATAAAAGACCTTTTAGTACAATTGTAAACATGTCCTCCTTAATGTTGTGGTACACGTCTTTTTGCTGTAAAATCCTTAATGATTTTTCTAAAGTAATTGCAAAAATAACTTTTATATAGTTAGTAATATTTAAAGATGAACATTTACTAGGCTGAAGCAACTTAGGTTTATTTGATTATACATACATCATTTTTTAGAAAAATTGTGTTGAAATCTGAGTTTAAAATATGATCAATGTTTGTTTGTACATCTCTTATTCATTATTGTATTGCATGCCATTATATGTTTTGATCATAAAACTAAGCTTTTAAATATCATATTACTAAGATCTATTATCTAGAGATACAGAGCGATATTTTATGCGCTTAGTAGTCTGCTATACTGTTATGAAAAAATAATTGATTTACATTACATTTACATTACAAGCCATCAGAATTTCATTTTATTTTTTGGTTATATAAATAACATCTGCACCAAACCGCATATTTTTGCTCAGTTTGGGCCTCTAAATAAAATTGAGGTGAAAATGAAACTTTTTTCCCTTGAATATGAGCTCCTTATTCTCACTATATCACACTATATGAGCCATAAAAGCCTTATGTATCAAATTTGATACAAAACATAATCCATTATTTCATATGTAAGGTTTTACAGGGTTAAAACTGCAGTCTGATTGCTGATTCTATGAAAAGATTGTCTAGACGGTAACATTTGTTCACTGAAATTGTCACAAAATGATCTGTTTTCTCTTGAACCGCATCAGATATTGTGCTTTACTCCTTTTGTGTGCTTATTAACAGATAACTGTTCAAGCTTGCCACAGACTCCTGAAGATGTGGAGAGCCGTGGGAAGGTTCTGAGGCTGCTGGACTCTGTGACTGACGCTCTAGTTTGGACCATCTCCAGAACAGGCTTGTCCTCACAGCAGCAGTCCATCCGGCTCGCCCATCTGCTGATGCTGCTCTCACATATTCGACACCTCAGGTAGCACAGCAGACTGTGTTTGTGATCTCACAGAGGCCGTATTCTAGACTTTCATAGCATTTCATGTTTCAATTTTCCCCTCATCTGTCACTGGCTCACTGTTCTCTTCATCTGTTGTCTGCAGCAACAAAGGCATTGAGCATCTGTCAACCATGAAGAGAAAAAACGTGGTGCTGCTGTATGATCTTCTGCTAGAGATGCTGGATGCCAACACGTCCCAGAGCAGCCGGATTCTGGCAGCTCACACAGAAGCCTCTCTCCGGTCGGACACACAACAGACCACAGAGATCCTCCACACATCCAGACAGAGCGACCAGGAGTCCCGGCACAGTCCACAGTGAGTGGACACATGCACACTTGTGTTGAATTGTGCTGTTTTTGGTAATACAGAAATCATATTTCGTGAAAAATCCACTCGCAAGTTTATCAAAAGGTAACAGTCAGTAAAAAAAAGAAAATAAATTAATACTTTTATTCAGCAAGGATGCATTAAATTGATCAAAAGTGGCAGCAGAGACTTTGATTTTGTTGCAGATCAGTTTACTGTTAGAAAAGATTTCTATTTCAAATAAATGCTGTTTTTTAAACTTTCTCTTCATCAACAAATCCTGAAAAAAATGAATCATGGTTTACGCAAAATATTAAGCGGCACAACAATTTTCAACACTGATAATAATAAGAAATGTTTCCTGAGCAGCAAATCAGCATATTAGAATGATCTCTGAAGGATCATGTGACACTGAAGACTGGATGATCATGTAATGATGCTGAAAATTCAGCTTTGCCATCACAGGAATAAATTGCATTTTGAAATATATTAAAATAAAAAAGTTATTTTAAAGGTGCAATAGGTGATTGTCTTCAGAAACATTTTTTGTTATGCTGGTTGAAAGTCTCTTCACATCCCCATACCAATCATTAAGTTAAGTGGTCTACATGTATTTATCTGTATTTATATATTCTGTGGAAGACGTAGGACAAAGAAATGTTCGTCCAATCAAAACGCTCGGTCCGAGCGTTTTAATTGGCTTTCCTACCTGCCTGGCAACGTAAGTATCTGCATACCTCTGCGCACCCGGTTCGCACAGACAGGATACGTCATCAGCGCGTTCACGCACGCTGTGCAGACAGAGCGAGAATGGCAGACAAACATCAACAATCCGATCTTCCTTCCTGGTATTGTAGTACTTTTCAAGTTTTCTCACCGGTGAATGACATGATGTAGCCCAGTGGTTAATCCAGTCCTCGCGCCAGCTCGTTAGAAGTGAGCTACGTGCATGAACTGTTCCGATCGATATGACAGTGTTCATTGCTCCCTCCTCCCTGAGCGGGGGAAATCCGTTGAAGTTTACTTCACTTCGGAACATGGGCTGGAATTGGGAACCGCTAATGTAGCCTATTGTAGTAATGTTGTCTCTGGTATTCTGGTCTGTGAGTGTAAATGCGTTAAGGGGGCATGGCTTTGGACGGCGATTGCAGGGAGGGTGGGACGTTCGCTTTCAGTGCTACCAGGCTAAAGTTAGCATTTTCCAAGATCTCCTACTGCACCTTTAACTTGTAATAATATTTCACACTATTACTGGTTTTACTGTATTTTTGATCAAATAACTGCAGCCTTTTAAAAGTTAACCTTTTAAAAATGTAAAAAAAAAAAAAACTCTTACCGACCCCAAGCTTGCAAATTTAGTCCTTTCCTGTTCATACGGTTTTACAAACTACGTTAAATAGACTGTAATATGCCGATCCTGGAACATTCCTTCAACTAGTGCAATCAAATGAATCATTATATATATTTCTTAAAATTACACTTTTCACACAGGTTTTCGAATCTAAGATAACACATATTTTGTGTGCCTCTCTAGAGCTGAAGAGACAGTGGATAAGACATTACATTGTTGTCCGCATCGAGTGGACATGGACACAGACTGACAGTGAGTATCCCTTCTATGGATGGGATAAGCTCCCTGGATCCAGCATTGGATTTGAATCCAATTTCCATGCCGCGTATCCTATGTAGGGTCTCAGGGGAAACAAACCAGACCTGGGAAAAAGAACTTTAGATGACCAGCGACAAACTGAACCAAACAGGGCTTTCAAATGGCTCAGTCCTGCTTCAACACAATGCAGTTTAAACTGTTGTTTTTCTATATGCCGTAATGTCAACCCGAAGAGGAATCCTCCTCATTCAAACCAATCATGTGTTCAGTATTCAAGAAATCACAAATGGAATCCTTTCAAACACTCCCCCATCTGCCATTTCTCAGCAAAAAGCTAGCACCACCACCCCTAAATCGCACCATTGGATGAGCCAGTGTTACGTTGTGTCCTTTTGAGCCATTCAAACAGATTGTCGAAAGTACACACTGCACATTTAAACATTTTCTTTGCCATCCCAAGATGTCTGAGAACCTTTGACTCAAAATGACGGTTTCTCTGAAGACTGGCCAAGCTAAATGAAACACACACTTCTAATAGTTTATGCGTTTTGTACTCTGTGTCTTTGTATTTGTAAGATGTTGGAGTGCTGTTATTTGCTGTCCTGTGGTGCTTTTTGTGGTTTATAAAGTACTTGTCATTGACAGTAAATGTAACACTTTCTAAAACATCTGTGAGTGTTGGCGCCTCTTTCAGATGTTTTCTTGAAGCCTGGCTTATACGCACAATCAACATATGAAAAGTGTATCATTCTGAAAATGTGACTTTGTAATGTGTAATTACAGATGCAGTTGAGTTTTCCTGGTGCTACATGTAACGGTGCATCCTGACACAATTCCTTGTGTAAAACTTTCTGCACCTGAAATGTCCTAAGAAGCTGGAATTAAAGCTGAGTGTATAATTTCTGCACACGTCACCAAATAGTATTACAATGCTGCGTTCTATCCTTAAGGGCTTGTCCCAATGTTCTTATCCCTTTGAAGGGTTTACCCTCCTGAGTGAGCGCTAGGAAGGGTGTGCACTTCTGCGTCATCTTGCCAAGCAAATTAAGGAGGCGTCGTAGTCACATATTTAAAACTGTGCAAAAAATCATGGGCGCACAGTGTCAGTTGTACCCTTTGAAATTCTTCTTTCTGAAGTGCCCTTCAGAGGTGGTTATCTTGTTTGGAACGCAGCATGAAAGTCATTTTCGAACCATTTTCCCAAACACTCCCTCGTCTGCCATTGGTTGGACAAACACAGTCCTAAACTCATGCGATTGGATGAGCAGGTTGAAATGCTCAAATTTGCTTTTTAATAGCTCCACTGTGTTTACAGTTTTTGTGGAATTAACCTACTTATAGTTATCTGGTTAAACTGAGGTAACTGAAAAGAAATTACACACTTCAGCTTTAAACGGGGGGGGAAAAATACTGATGATACAGTGACACAACAGTAAGTTTCTAGAGGTAACAAAACTAAAGTCATTTATATTGTATACAGCTGCAAAATAAATATGTGGGAATTAAATAGTGAACACTTGCATATTTGTACATGATGTTTATTTGTATTAAAATTGACTTCAAAACAAACATCACATCTAACTTTATATTCTCTTCAACCATTGTTTGACACTGGCAGTGCAAGGTTTGCTGCAAAATAAATTCATAATAAAGTAAATGTCTTTTCTGTGATTGATTACTGGATATTTATTTCATAGTCTATTTCAGTAGACCCATAATGTAATCCATACTATAACAATTCAATTAAAAACATTAAACAAACAACAGGACAAACAGCACTCTTTTAGTAACCGTAATGAATTATAAAACAAAGTCTCTGACACTTTGGCAGTTAGTACGAGTGAAAGAGTGGCTAATGGCCTTTTCACTATATTATTATCATCATAACTGACTTTCTGTAGGTTAAAAAAGCCACATACAATCATGTGGATACTTCTGAAATGTGTTTCCATGAAACACCTTAACCATTCAGCAAAAAACACACCAGACACAAACACATCTGGACACCAGACTTTCCTGCCAGAAAAATTCTAGTTATAATCTATAAAACATAATCAGATATAATTTATATCTCCACTGAGATCATTTACCAATTATAATTAAATAATTTCAGTAGTTTTACAATATTCACACATACGAAATCAACACAGCCACCAAACTTTAGGCTGAATAAATTAAAAGACTATTACATTTGCACACACCCTGATGCCTCTCTGTGTCTCTCCTCCATGGCTTTGACCAAGAAATGGCAGCTAAGAGAGCTACAAATAAAACATATTCATCATTGCAAGTAATTTGACACTGTATGAACATAACTGATATTTAAGCAAGTCCCGTCACTCAGACATATAAACAGGGCTTCTAGTTAAAAAATACAGGCCAACTCCAAGCCTATGAGTGAGCTATAGGTTCAATTACATATCATTCATATTTAAAAAATAAATGCATTTGTGTGAAGGAGTATTTCAATGTTTCAATGGATGTGCTGCTACATACTATACAGTTAGAAAATGAGTGCACCTTTGATGAGGAATCCTTGTCATTCTCTAAGATATACATCATGAGGAAAGGTTCCTGAAGAGAAGGTTCGGATTGCTTGAGAAAAATCCCTCTCCCTCTGTGTAACAGACTTCAGATCCAGGAACAGGATTTGATTGTTGCAGGAAAATCTATTGAATCTCAAACACAAGGGCTTTCACTCAGATTAAACATAGCTACAGGATCTGCTTCAGGAGAGTTAACCAGGAGGCTTGGACTACATCCTATTTCCTCTAGTGATTCAGCTGTGGCCGTGTGTTAGTGAAGGGTACGTGTGGTAATTTTCATGTGGGTGGGGGTCCGTTGGTGTAGAGGAGCATGGGGTAAAAGGATCGGGCAAAGTTGTTGGAGAGAGTGCAGCTGTAGTCGTCCTCTGAGAGAGGCACCAGACATGCCACAACCAGCAGCAGCAGGAAGAGGATGTGGAGGGGGAAAGCCGCTCGCAGGACACGATATAGGAACGGCCTCGCTGGGGACGAATTAGACATGTCAGCCCTGCAGAAAAGACAGTTAGGAAGGGTAGATGTTTTACACTACTGCTCAAAAGTTTGGGTTTTGTCATATTTTTTAAATAAACATTTATTCAACAAGGATGCATCTGATCAAAAGTGACAGTAAAGACTTTTGTATTGTTACAATTTGTACTGGAAGCTCCTGACACTAAGACGAATTCCTTGTGTGTGTAAAGACACTTGGCAATAAAGCTCTTTCTGATTCTGATTTTTTTTTTCTTTTTTACTTTTTATTCATCAAAGAAGCCTGAACTGGTTTCCACAAAAACATTAAGCAGAACAACGGTTTTTAACATTAATAATAATATTTCTTGAGCACTATATCAGCATTTTAGAATGATTTCTGAAGGATCATGTCACACTGAAGACTGGTGTAATGGCTGCTGAAAAATCAGCTTTGCATCAAAGGAATAGATTACCTTTAAAAATATATTATAATAGTATAAATAGTATTTTAAACTGCAATTATATTTCACAATATTATTGTTTTACTGTATTTTTGATTAAATAAATGCAGCCTTAATAAGCATAAGAGACTTTTTCTCAAAAACATGGTGAAAGCGGAGCAGATGTGTGAAAGTGAGAAGAACTAGAGAGTGTGAAGAGAGTACTAGAAGACATCGACCTCAGCTAGGTTATAAAATCACACAACTGAACACAGACACGTAGTAACATATATATATATATATATACGTCTAGAACAGCGTGCACCTGTCACTCGCGGGCGATCCCTGTGTAACAACTCCTGCGGCTTCCTAGAGAGAGAAGAAAAATAACTCAGTGTTTGTTACCATCTAGTAAGCATGATAAAAACAGACTAGAGATTCTTAGAAAACCCTCATTTACTGTCACTTTCAAAACCTAACTCCCCAAGAGCAGACTCTGTAAATAACACCAATTTATTTCACCAGAAACTAAGTCAGATCCTTGCAATTTCCAGTCTGAACAGGGTGTTAATGGAGAGAGCGCTTTTGTACCTGGTGTTGTGTTGGTGCTGTCCTGCCCACATCTAGACCTGAAGAGTCCTGCGACAGAACAGAAGGGATCAACACATCAGTGTGAGAGAGTGAAACCAGCCTGGCCTGAAGAGTGCTTGAGTGTGTGAGACGGAATGAAACTTACCAGTCTGCTTTGCAGTGTGTGCAAGTCATGTGCGATTTGTCTGATCAGCAGTCGTAACTTGTTGCTGATGACGTGAACCTTCTCTTTGGCCTCCAGGGTGTCTTCTCCATGGTCCTGTAGCAGGATCTGTGAGGAGATCTCCTGCAGGCAGAACACCTCCCTCTCACGAGACCGTAAGTCCTGCTGAACAGCCTATTATGCACAGACAACAACTTTATCAACTCAACAGTTATTGCTATTATTAAAATGGATTTAACGGATTTTTTCATCAAACATCATTATTTTTGTGGGTACATGTTTAGATTTTTTAATTTTATTTTATTTATTTATTTACTTTTTTTTTTATTTATTTTTTTTTATTTATGCATAGGTAAACATTTATATATATATCGTAAACACACTATTCTACCTTAAGTGTGTCTTGATGCTCTTGCAGGATGTTGAGGTCTGTGTTTTGGTCATGGATGTTGACCATGTAGCGCTGGCTTTCTGCTTTAGCTAACCACAGCAGCAGAGAGTGAAGAGTCTCGTGAAACTCCTGTGAAAAAAGAAAACGGAATACACAGATGAGTCTCAGTTTCTCTTCATTAAATGGTGCTTGTGTGTTTGATTTAGGCTTCACTATATCAGGACCTTTACAAAAGCCCTACAGGAAGTTACTGAAAAAAATGGCAAACAATTTTTAAATAGGCCCTGAGAATACCCCCCCCGGCATTTTAGACCTTTGATACATCTCTGTCATGGTATACTGTAGCTTCAAGAACATGTACCCAACATTTATAAAACCTTTTTCACAAAAAGTAACAAGTGCAAATGTTTGTGAGTGCACAGACATGTGCTTACTAAACACATGTTGTGTTGCAGTTGCACAACAAAACAAAACACAACACTCATGGTACTTTGCTGTGTTGTCTGAACTCTGGTATCAGTGTGACTTTGCAAGCTTGTTTTTCCTCACCTGACACTCCATGAGTGCTTGATGCAGTCGGTGTTCCCAGCTGTCCAGGGCCACACAGGCCTGTGCCCATTTCTGATTGGCTGACTGCAGACTCTCACGCAGTTCTCGTAGCTCAGTGCTGTCTCCGTGCTGGAAGCCCCGTCCACTGAGATTAACACCAATCATCACTGATTTGTAGCCGTTAAAAGTCCTCTGCATGTCCTTATGAAAGAACAAAATGACAAAATGAACCTATACAGTATATGCCTAAATAATATACCCTACCATTCAAAAGTTTGGGGTCTGTAAAATGTTTTAATGTTTTTGAAAGAAGTCTCTTATGCTCAGCAAAGCTGCATTTATTTGACTAATAATACAGTAAAAATAATATTGTGAAAAATTATTACAATAAAAACATGCTTTCGATTTTAATATATTTTATAATGTAATTATTCCTGTGATGGCAAAGCTGAATGCTCAGCAGCCATTACTCCAGTCTTCAGTGTCACATGATCCTTCAGAAATCATTCTAATATGCTGATTTGCTGCTCAAGAAACATTTCTTATTATTATGAATGTTGAAAACAGCTGCTTAATATTTTTGTGGAAACCATGATACATTTTTTTTTCCTCAGGATTCTTTGATTAATCGAAAGTTCAAAAGAACACCATTATAAAAGAATTTTTTTTTATATATTAATATAAATTAATATTAACACACATATTAATATACTGTACATGCACTCTCTCAAGTGGCTTACTGTTTTATTAACTTTGTTTGTGTCTGATTCTATCACTCTTTAAATGTCTCTCTCAGTACCTTTAGTTTGTGGATATTGCTCTCCATGTCTCTGATGGTGATTTTTGGCTGTAGAGTTTGAAGTTTCTCTAGCTCAGGCATCACAGCGTTCAGCCATGCCATGACATCAGAGAGGTCAGAGTTGAGTTTGTGCCACTGCTGAAGATCCTGCGGCATGCTGCACGACTGCACCTGCAGGAGCTCCCATCGCTCGATCACACCTGAGGCCACAGATCCGAGGACAAAGGTCAGATATCACTGAAACTCAACTGATGTATGAACATGTCTGTAAAAGTGTGTGTACATAATACAAATATAGCAGTACCCGTCTTATCTGCTGCGGAGAGGACCGTCAAACCCTGATCGTCCAGTTGTTCTTCCTCGCTCAGAATCAGTTTCACTCGCTTTATACTGTCTATACTGCCAGCACACTCAGACATGAGTTTATCCTGAAGGATGAGAGAAAGGAAATAGAACACAAAATGTGTTTATATGTGTGTGCCAATGTTAAAGTGTGCTTAGTGAGTGTGATGCATGTTTGAGTACTCACATAGGCCTGTGGGTGATACTGAGCGCTGGTGTCTGTGGGTGAGGATGTGAGACTGCGTATAATCTCTCTGTTTGCTCGCTTCCTGTCTGGTGCATCAGGAGAGTGCCACGTCTCCACCACTGACCTTCCTCCTAAACGAGAGACAGAGCAAGATATTTTAACTCCTAATACCAATCAAAACAAGCATGCAAAAAGTCATCACTCAGTTGCACAGGCATGCTACAGAAACAAAAAAAGAATAAAGATGCAATTAGTCGCAAAACCGACATGCATTATGAAAAACATCTGTAATGCAAATCACATTCAGAGGAAGATTCTTGGCAAACATAAAAACAAGCATCATGGGATTTCAAGAACATGGGCAGCTGCTAGAGAGATGAAGTTGTTAACCATCCAGGCAGTGAGCACAAAGCAAAAAATGTCTATTATATTTAGAGATTAAGGAAGGAAACATGTCACTTATGCTAAAGCACGCATGTAATGTGCAGTGAGAGTGCTGACAGCATGCAGCAGGCTGATGCCTACCGGACACAGTCTTCAGAGCTTTAGATGTAGCTTTAAAAAATAACTGAGAGCTCTCAGTGACTTCTACATCTGCAAGAGAAGAGCGGCAGACAGACAGAGATCTAGAGACACTATAACAGACAAATAACAGACATCTAGACTAATAGAGAGTCAAATATCAGACAGAGAGGTCAAGATACAGTATAAAAGAGCGGCAGACAACAGGATGATGTGCAGTAGATACATTACCAGAGCAGTGAATAACAGAGCGTAGATAACCTAATTCATTATATGGATCACTCTATAATTGGGGGAACATTTCATAGCAACAAAATCTAAATGTATTATTAAAATCAAGTTATATTAATGTTATTTAATGGACCTGAGCTAACATGGACTAACAATGAACAGCTGTATTTTTATTAACTAATGCCAACAAAGATGAATAAATACTGTAACAAATGTATTGCTCATTGTTAGTTAATGCATTAAATAGAGTTAACAAATGGAACCTTATTTTAAAGTGCTACCCAATATGCTTTATTAACAAAACGACTATTGCTTTCTTTATATATTTCATCAGTGTAACATATTTTACACCAACTAGTTGCCAAGCTTAATTATTATTACACCATTTTAATATAACAATGTAAAAAAATTGTAAATAAAACAAAAGTTGTAAATAAAGATTATTAGAGTGTTAAAAAAAATACTATTTCAGTTTTTCTATACATATACTATACATATTTAATTCAATGTGTTATTTGCAATTTCTCTGTAATTGGTTGTTAAATTTACTAGCAAGTTGAGGCAAAAGTTGACAATGTAAGCAGACAAATATTTTCTTAATTCAAATAAATTTTTTTTTTTAAAGGTTTATTTATGGTGTTTTATGCCTTTATTTAGATAGGACAGTATAGGTCGACAAGAAGTGAAGTGGGTGAGAGAGAGGGGGATGGGATCAGGAAAGGTCCGCAAGCCGGGACTCGAACTTGTGACACCCGAAGCGCAATGGCGCTCTATGTCGGTGCGCTGCCCACGAGGCCATCGACGTCGACAATTCAAAGAAAATTAAATCCAAACAATTTAAAAAGCCTTTTTTCTGAATAATTCAGATTTTAGAAATAAATTTAATATAGATAAAAGTGACTAACTTTTTTTTATTCATTATTTTGAACCCAATCACACAATAACGGACACTGCAACAACTATAATTTAAGGGACATCAAGGCAATTTCAAGCAATAAAATGCGATAAAAATTAATAGAAAGTTTTAAAAAATATATAATGACATTATATTGGACATGTAAAACTCGAGAAAATTGGACATGAAATGCACCCTAAATTGTACAATGACTCTAATCTAGATAATCTAGATTCTCTTTAACCCCTTAACTGTCACCCCCCATTTTTTAAAATAGGCATGAACGTGCACTATCCAAACTTAAATTGTTGTAATTTATGAACACTTTGGAATACAGCCCTAAGGTTGGTCTCTTTTTAAAGAAGACAATCAGCAGATTATGGCAAAAGTGGAATAAAAAAAAAAAAATAAAGTTTCAAAAAGTTATAGAAGTTTAAATGTATTGTAAAGAAAATACACTGTACTAATTTTATATATAATAAATATTTTACACAACAGGTTTTACTCTCAAATTGCTATAAAATTTAAGCCTTCTGTCTAAATAAGTTATGTTTCAAATTTGAAGTTGATATGGAAAAAATTGAGGTTTCTGTGAGATTTTATTTAGGGCGTTATACCACAAATAGCCACCGGGTGCCATCCAAACTCCTATGTTGAAATTTCTCTGTCAATATTGCTTCTATCACAAAATAACCACCAAATATGTAATCCTGAGACTCAGACCTTTCAAGACCTAATCTTTTGTCAAGATTATAAAAAGTTTTGATTGTAAAAGACCGTAATGCATTTTGTAATACGACTCTTGACACTGCCTGCTAAGGGGGAGGAGACCGCCAAAACATTTTAAAGTACCATTTCCATGGTAACGCAATGTTCGATTTTAAAATGGTCTTCTTAGCTTTCAAACGATATATAATTTATGATGATTACTAAAACATTTGATAGAGAAAAAGGACAATAAAAAAAAAGAGCGCCAAGCGTCCCACAGGTGGGACGGTGCCAGTTAAGGAAGCGGCTCTACATTTACCTAAAAGTGCAGCAGATAACAGATAAAGAGATCTACATAGACTTAAACAGAGCAGCAGATCTAGGCACTCTAAAAGAGTGTCATGTAAGAGACAAAGAATAATAGCACAGCATATAGCAAACAGAGAGATCTAGAAACACGAACAGAGCAGTCTATAACAGACAAGACAGATCTAGATATACTTTAACAGAGCAACAGAGACCAGTCTATAAAGAGGTACCTGATAGGGCGCTGTAGAACGTCAACTCCTCATCATCCTCTGGAGATGAAGATCCTCCCACATCGACGGTGTGGTCCCACTCCAGTGGGATTGAATCCACACTGATGGGCGTCTCACGCCCTGAGCGCTCCAGAGCAGGTGGCAACAGCTGGGATACGGCCTGGCGTACTGTCAGAGAAACATCAGAGCTCATAGCAGCCTCCTCTTCCTCCTCCTGTTCTCTCTCCCACACCCCACTGAAATTAGCTGAGTCCTCCGGATCTGTGTCTCTGTCTGAGAACTCTCGGTCCTCCTCAAGCACCTAGTGGGAAGGGTAAAAGTTAGTAATCAGTCAAGAGTGTATTGTTCAGCATTTGTGAGATGAGTTTTTCAAACTGACTGGGCGTCTGCTGATAAGACGGTGGTGGAATCGGGCGACTCTGCCAAACACTTCCTGGCAGTAAGAGTGCAGCTCCTCTAGTTCATCTTCGATGAGTACAGCGTCCAGTGGAGCACTCTTCTGGATCAGGTTCTCTCCAAATACGATCAGAGCATCAATCTTATTTGTGTTTAGAGTGATCTCCTGCTGAAATGCCTGCAGGAATCAAATAACAAATTATTTTTCACTCTGACTGTGTGACCAGACTCATTCAACCTGTTTAACTGTTTAATAGTTACAATAGCAATTTTTACATAAAATCAGAGTGTACTGACGTTTAGTTGACGCATCTTTTCATGGATATCACTCTCTGAAAAATGCTCCACATTGGTGAGCTGAAGGTCCATTTCAGTCAGCCAGACCAGAATCCCCTCCCTTGTTCCTTCAAAGTCTTCACGCTGGGATGTGAAGTGCTGCACAGAGGAGAAGCATTTAGAGCTCAGTAACATTTTAGAAAATTGAGTTTTGCCCCAAAAAAGTATACTTTGTTATCATGGAAACAAAGAACTGAAGGTCAGAGATGCAATTAATTTGAACATTCTGACAGGTTTTTAGGTTTATTAGGTGCCATTTCCAAACCAGTCAGTATTTGAGAATTTAATATATATTAAAAAGTACAGTTCAAAACTTTAGGATCAGTAAGATTTATTTTTATGTTTTCAAGAAGTCTCTTATGCTCACCAATGCTGCATATATTTGAATACAAATACAGTAAAAATAGTATTGTGAAATATTATTACAATTTAAAATAACTATTTTAAATGATTAAACTATTTTCTATTGTAATGTATTTTAAAATGTAATTTATTCCTGTGATTGCAAAGCTAAATTTTCAGTCATTACTCCAGTCTACAGTGTCACATGATCTTTCAGAAATGAATCTCACATGCTGAATTGCTGCTCAAGAAATATTTTGCTGCTATATATTATTATTTAAACTCTTTCAAACTTTATTTTTCAGGATTCTCTAATGAATAGAAAGTAAAAAAACTGCATTTACTTGAAATAGAAACCTTTTGTGACATTATGAATGTTTTATTGTCACTTTAGAAGCATTTGTTGTGTTCTGGCTTAATAAAATAATTAATTAATTTAAATATATATATTACTGACTTCTGAACAGTAGTGTAGGACCCAAGTCTGACCTTTAACCTGCGGAGCACAGCGGCCACTCTCTTCTGTAGCGTATCCCAGCGCTGGTTTCCCTCATGCACCATCAGCTTCAGCTTACTGGCACCATCTGTCCGGTTCTCTCGTGCCAGACGTCGGTATTGTTTGTTCACCAGCTCCAGCTGTGTCAGGCGCTCATGAACCTGCCGCTGGAATGCCTGCATGTGTGCAAGTTTAAAAAAGTGTTAATTGTCCAATAGATTATGTCTAGATACTGACAAATGCAAAAGCCACTACACTCTTAAAAACAATTGATTTATTGGCATCTGTGGTTCCATGAAGAACCTTAAACATCTACAGAACCTTTATATTGCATTAAAGGTTCTGTATAGTTGGAAAGTTTTATAGTTGAATATTAAAATGTTCTTTCCACTAAGAAAAAAATGGCTCTTTTAAGAATGGTTCACTGAAAGGTTCTTCGAGGAACCAAAAATGGTTCTTTTATTCTATTACTGAGATGATGAACAAGCTACTATTAGTGAAAAAATCCTTAAAAAGATCTAAACCTCAAACTTTTTGAGTTCCTCTTTAGCACAGGTGTAGAGTACATCTTTGGTGGCAGGGTTGGCTGCTGTACGTTCTGCCGTGCTCAGCCACTCTTCGAAGCGTGAATAGTCATCTAGGAACTTGCCCCACAGACGCCATGTCTCCTCAATCCTGCAGGGGACAGTATAGAATACAGTGGTCAGAGAAAAAAAACAAATTAGTGACATTGATGCCGCCAAACATGCTAATATGGGTTTTTGTATTGACCTCATTCGCCTCTCCATAGACATGGCACATATGTTCCTCCAGCGGCGGTCCAGGCTGAGAGTGGTCTGCTGAATGGAGTCGTTCTCTCCATCGCTGCCACAAGCATCCGCATCATGCAGCAAAACATCACACAGGGTCAGAACAGATGCCACACCCTCTGTGTGCTGTTCGATGTCTCTCTGCAAGTCCTAGTGGAGACCAACAAAATCACACTCTAAAGGCCCGTTCACACCAAGGTCGATAACTATAAAGTTCTAATAATCGTTCTAATTCTATGAGAATAGGAAAGTCCACACCACAACTATAACCATAACCATATTGTTGGAAGCAATTTCAAAATCCATCCTGATTTAAAGAGCTTAAGCATTCTTGGTGTGAATGGGCCTAAGACTAACGTATACCAAAAAACTCATCAAATTATCAGTCGTTTAAGAAAGATGACATTGCTAAGACATCAAAATAATGCAAAAAGCCATCCCACATTAGAAGAAACGTCATGTTCATTTTTAACAATGGAGGAATATACACTCAAGGGTAAAGATGAACAGGCTTTAGTGGCCCTCTTTACCTATTGATAGTTTTCACGTGACGTCACACACTTATAGGAACACCCACCTGGAGGGCAAAACGAAGCTTTGCTCAACTGACCGCCAGTTATTTTTACGCAGTTTGCATTAAGTAGTAATGTAGTAAAACACAGATATTAAAAGGCAAAATTCAGTATACACCTTATTGATGATGTATATTTTGTACAGGCAAGCAGATGAAGCCAGAATATAAACGCAATGTGCAAAGTTTCACGTTAAATGGTTTCCCATAGAAAACCATTAGAAGGAAAACACTGAACCATTAAGCGGACTGCGATCATATTCCAGCCTCATCTGCTTGCCTATGTAAACTATGCATCATTAATATAGAGATTACTGAATTTGATATTTTAACATTACTGTTTTAAATATATTAAGGCACTTTAAGTGTTTTTACAACGTTTTGTCGCACTGTTTAATGATTAAAATATAGCCGCGGGTGCTTAATATGGATTGCAAATGGCCAAAAAAACTTGCATTTTGTTCACATACCTTCCTGTTTTATTCTTTTGAGAGGTGATCTAAATATTTGCGGCTGTGAAACAGATGAAAAATTGACAGGCTTGTGCTGCAGTTCTATGGATGTTTTGCCCTCCAAGTCTTTGAGCCGGTCACGTGACTGAAAGCTATGAACACTCACCCTATAAAGCATTGGTGCTTAGATAAATCTGCTTCATAACGCATTGTGCTTTTTGAAGGCATACAATAAGTACTTGAAACATAGTTTCGTATAGTGGTTTTGTTATTGAATGCACAGATTACCTGATGCTCTGCTAGTTTGCGCTGTATCTCATCACTGTGGCAGACGCTGTAGATGATGGGTTTGGCCAGCTCACCCTCGACACGGGAAAGCCAGGTACGGAGATTACTCATGTTCTTATCCAGCTGCTGCACTGTCACCAGTGTCTCCTTCAGCTTCCTCACCCTGAAATACAATCAGTCAGTCTGTCAATATCTTTTTTTTTTTTTTGCTGGTATTCAATAAAACAGTGTAAGAGGAGACTGGAAGCAATAAGAGAGAGAGGGACAAGATTGGGACAAACAATCAAGCCCTGCTTATATTTAAAAAGTAACGCGAAAGTAATATAACGCATTACTTTCCATAAAAAGTAACTAAGTACCGTAATTAGTTACTTTTTTAAGGGAGTAACGCAATATTGTAATGCATTACTTTTAAAAGTAACTTTCCCCAACACTGGTCCAAACACTGTTTTAATCTGAATTGCAATAAATGTATTGATTTACAACTTAAACCCTAACAAACTTCTTTTTTTCCAACAAATGCTGCTTGCTTTTGTTATGTAATGCGAAGACACTGGCGCTATTTTTAGGGTGAATTGAGTATCCAAGTAATTTTGGGGCCTTATTTGAGACATTGTATCACATTTATGCTACTTAAAAATATTACAATATTGATTGCTTACCTAAAACACAAAGACAGGGTGAAAAGCGGGAACGTTAGCTTTTTAGAAACACTGTCAGTTGTCGGTATCCCAAGGACATAAACAAATATATTAAAGTTTAGAGAAACCGGAGAAACATTTGAATGCACCACCAGAGGACATTAGCAGAGATTGAATGGATGAATTGTTTGGTCACGCCCCCACGTTACGTGCGACGTTACGTCTACAATATAATTATTCATTTCTTTATATTAGCAACCTCAGTCCGTGAACGCTAATGACTGAACAGAGATTAGATTATTTTGTTTATGCATTTTGAAATGTCGCACATGGATAAACCATAAACAGTTGATCGCACGAGGCACATCTGTCGTGTTATGAAATTAATGTTGCGTAAGTAATAGTACATTTCACCACTTAATAAATGAAACTGCACAGCCACCTATTTTCTCTGACATTAAGATGAATCATCTGTACGCGTCAGCTGAAATGAAACTCCCTCATAAAATGAAAGAAAAGGTAAAAAATTCATAAAGTCTGTGTATCTCCACATGACGGCGCTGTTTCCCTCTTTCACCTGTGCCAACCAGTCTATGGTGCCAACAAAATATATTTGGGAACCCTGTTTTTTTACAGTCTATGGTGGGAACTTAACGCATTTCATTACTAGAATGCTGAAAAGACAATTTTACTATTTTGATGTAGGCTGGTAAACTTTAAACATCATGCTATCAAGCTGTCCATATATTTTAAATCTATCTATGAGGAAAAATCTTTTTTGTTCAATTTGTATAATCTTATGAATTAATTCAAAGCTTTATTTACATCGATATGCTTTCTTAATAAAAGCGTAAATACTTGTATCTAAAATTGCAATTTGAGAATACAAATTACTACATTTGTAATATAACGCATTGCCAAATTTAGCGGTTGCAAAATTTGTCCTTCGAGCCGAATTCAAACCAAATATAAGAATTCAAATGGCACTGGCAGCAATGAACCTCTACAGTCCTCCGCTCTACCAACTGAGCTATCGAAGGATTTAAATAAATTTTTATGTTTAAAAAGAACATAATAATCTAATAATAATAAATAAATACATAAAATTACGGTATCTCTCGTGGGAGTTTGATATCTATGTGAATTTTTGGTTCTTGCTTCCTGACTGCGTTTTCAACAAGTTCTCACGAATAATCGTTCTGAAAATTCAAAAAAACGAAAAACCTAATTTAGTAACGTTACACTCCAGAGAACGTGAATACGGAAGTACAGAATACAAGGAATTTAGTGTCGATATAAACACATGCCTAGCGATGTAAGTTATAGCAATTAGCGAGAAGTTGTTTTTTACAATTGTATCTATTCCGGCCTCATCTGCTTGCCTATGTAAACTATGCATCATAAATATAGAGAATATCACTGTTTTAAATATATTAAGGCACTTTAAGTGTTTTTACAACGTTTTGTCGCACTGTTTAATGATTAAAATATAGCCGCGGGTGCTTAATATGGATTGCAAATGGCCAAAAAAACTTGCATTTTGTTCACATACCTTCCTGTTTTATTCTTTTGAGAGGTGATCTAAATATTTGCGGCTGTGAAACAGATGAAAAATTGACAGGCTTGTGCTGCAGTTCTATGGATGTTTTGCCCTCCAAGTCTTTGAGCCGGTCACGTGACTGAAAGCTATGAACACTCACCCTATAAAGCATTGGTGCTTAGATAAATCTGCTTCATAACGCATTGTGCTTTTTGAAGGCATACAATAAGTACTTGAAACATAGTTTCGTATAGTGGTTTTGTTATTGAATGCACAGATTACCTGATGCTCTGCTAGTTTGCGCTGTATCTCATCACTGTGGCAGACGCTGTAGATGATGGGTTTGGCCAGCTCACCCTCGACACGGGAAAGCCAGGTACGGAGATTACTCATGTTCTTATCCAGCTGCTGCACTGTCACCAGTGTCTCCTTCAGCTTCCTCACCCTGAAATACAATCAGTCAGTCTGTCAATATCTTTTTTTTTTTTTTGCTGGTATTCAATAGAACAGTGTAAGAGGAGACTGGAAGCAATAAGAGAGAGAGGTACAAGATTGGGACAGGACCTTAAGCTGGGACTCGAACTCGAGTTGCTCAAAGTCACATTTGGCTTTTACACCATAAAAAGAAAACTTTTTAAAACAGAATGACATCTTGTTTTTTTTTTTTTTTTTTACTTATTCTAGACCCCGACTTTGAATTTTCAGTATTTCAATCATAAAAATATTAATTATTACATTACTTACAAACTATCATATTCTAAATAAAGAGTGAAATAAACTATTCTAACAACTTTTGTGTATCACATAGTGTGTATCACTTCACAGTAGTTAAGAGTTTTGATTGGTTGGACATTTGCTTTCCTGTAACAAAGTAGTCAATCACAATCATCATTTCTTCTATAGAGTGCAACAGTGTCTGTCCACTTTTTTAGTGTCCTTTTTCCCATGTATTTTCCACATAGGGGAAAAAAGTCTTTGCTAAAGCAATTCCTGCAGTTAAAAATTATTATTTAAAAAAATAAGTTGAAATATTGTTGATATGAAACACGGTTTTACCAAAACATGGTCTGTCTTTTTATGTTCACATAAAAAGCAAACATTCCTTGACCTAGTGCCATTCCTATACAGCAAGCCTGCCAGCTGAGGTTTACAAAGACACAATACAGGACAAAAGGCTTCTTATTAGGTTTGAGTGTGCAATGACCCACGTCGGGTCCGTCTGTCGCACTCTATTCAACCCACACCAGAACACTCAGTGTTAGGACTATCTGAGCATGTAGATGGCTTTCACCCCACTCTAAGAGTGACGTCGTGTGACTAAGAGGATGGGGGGCATTCCTTCATAGTCATGTGACATTTCCAATGGAGGTCTGACCAAAACAAACCGGAGTGCTGATGTGGAAGCAGTGACATCACACAACAACTCAGCTGCATGTGACAGCAATGCATTGAAGTGTTTGGTGTTCGTATCAGAGGGTTTATTCTTATTGTGACAAACACAAGTACTATTTGCATTATCACAAACAAACTGAAGAGAAAACACACTTAAATCAAATAACATGCATGCAGTCACTCAAAATATTTGGTGCAATGAAATAAGGCAATGAAACAAGATGTCCTCTGTATCACATCAATATAAACATAAAAGCCTTAAAAGATGACAGGATTTAGAAAGATATACTTTATAAATAAAACATTAGTAATGCATGATTGCATGCATCTTCGCAGCCTGTTTTTGGTGCATATCTGTTTAGAATTGAGAAAATGCACCAAATGCACCATCTGCACATCGCCAGCATGCATGTCCTCCCTAGAAACAAGCGTGTTTCCATGCAAAGCAGAATCTGGTCAGTCCAGCACTGAAGCTAGTGTTAGCCACTGAACACACACACTGACAAAAGCACTGCCCATATCCTTTCTCTCTCTCTCTCTCTCACACACACACACACACACACACACACACACACACACACTCATACCTAGAAACAAGCGTGTTTCCATGCAAAGCAGAATCTGGTCAGTCCAGCACTGAAGCTAGTGTTAGCCACTGAACACACACACTGACAAAAGCACTGCCCATATCCTTTCTCTCTCTCTCTCTCTCACACACACACACACACACACACACACACACACACGCACGCTTATATGAAAACCCCGTGTGTGTGTGCAATTAGCAAATACTTACTCACAGACTGGTGAGGCTCCATGGCTCTCTCGTGTTAGCGTTAACATGTCTGTCTTGTGGCTGATCTCACACACGCTCTTCTCACAGACCGTGAGCTGCTGTATACTCCCACCCTCCTTGTCCCTCTGTCATATTCAACCCCCCTCTCTCTCCCTCTCACTGAATGGCCATGAGATGTGTCATTTACAGTGGAGATGGTGAAGATACTCCATTGTTGCCATCACTTTCTTCAACTGCATTACAAATACAGCCAGCAGTTTTAAATATTTAGGAATACTTATAGACTGTCATATCACAGACTGCATCTTATTCAGAGGCTACAGCATTTTGGCATGAGCAAACAAACATATTTTAGAGATGGTAACAGGAATCTTGTGGAAAGTTTTATGCCTTTTATTATGACTATGTGATACAAAAATCGGACTATTAAATGTAAAGCGAAGTTGTCTGGACTGGTTATAGTAGCAAGCGTGATTGCAGGTAATGCACAAAGGCAACCCAATGATACTTATATATCAAATGTCAAACAAAAAGCTTTGGTTATTATAAAGAATTCATCTTTTCCCTTACATTCGTAATTTCAGTTACCCTCAAAGAGGCATTTTAGACAACCTCATTATTAAATGCTGAGACATAATTATGAGTAGGTGTAGATATGTATGTGGCATTATGGGTGTACAGGGTGAGCCTGAATGTATAAACCTAGCATGCAGCAAATAGGTAGTAATTACTGTAGCTGAGCAGGTTAGACAGCATCATGTACGTTTAAAAGTCATTTTCTCTCGCAAATGAGACTCTTGACTAACCACAAGAAAACAGTGCAAAAATAAATCAAGAGAATATATTTGTCTTTGAGTGAGTACGTGAGAGTTCAAACAGGGATTTCTACATGTGTTGTGGATAGTATAATTGTGTAGCATATAATGCATCATTTGGGACACTTCTTGCATCTTAGCAACATGTTTTGCACAGGCAAGTACCACTCATATTAAAATAGAATTAATTTGTAATAATTGATTCAGATTCAAACTTCTCCAGCATGCTTAATTTCAAGCAGTTCAGCTAAATGAGCTGAGAAATCTGGGCCACAGGGAACCACGTTGGTGGGCCTCACATAGGCAGAGCTGCTTGTCAAAGGCTTTCAGTCTTTAGAAGAGGGTAATTCACTGGTGTTGGGAAGATTCAGAGCACACTTCAGCTCTCTGAAGGGTTTAATTAAATCGTCCCACTTCACGGTTAGTCAGTATTTGATATCCATTCAGGATGATAGTCATGGTGGATAAAGATTGTTAAAACGTGGAATATTATTTGTGAGGAGACACACAAAACTGCACATACACAAAGAGGCTGTCACACACCCTAAAATAAGCTTATGGCAAACTTGTTGCCATAGAAGCACTTCCAGCTACAGGTGGAAACTGGAAAACAAATTTCCTCATTCAAGCACTTTGGTCAACATCCCACAAAGGAGTGTAAAATGGTCCTTAAAACAGTGAGTAGAGAATTTTAATGAACTTTCCTGAATGGGAATCTTCAATATCATTTATGTGTGTGTGTGTTTAGCGGGGGTGTTTTCAATATAACATCTGTCCCATGTTGGCCCTTTGTCCAGCAATAGTGAGCAGGGTTTTGTAAGACACCAAGGGTTCAATAATACAATGGCTGCCATCACTCAGCAAATAGCAGAAGAGCAGAAGGACAGAGCCTTGATGCTGATTGGCCGAGAGACACAATAAGTGTAGACAGAAGACTTATGGGATGGCGAGTGGACACAAAGGCCTGTGCCAGCAGACAGCAGCTCCCGCGTGTGCAGATGCTGTGAGGGTGAACTCTGCTGTGCTTTTAGCTGACAAAAGAGTCGGACGTGTCTATGTCAACTTCTATAATCCTGCTTAGAGACTTGTCTCAATCACACACTCCCATTTGCAAGTTGTGTGAGTGACACACAAATATGTACACATAAACTGCCATTATAAAATTTAGGGTTGGTAAGATTTTTTTTAAATGTCTTTGAAAGAAGTCACTTATACTCACCAAGGCTACATTTATGTGTTACAGTAAAATATTATTACAAATAACTGTTTTCTATTTGAATGTATTTTAAAATGTGATTTATTTCTGTCATGGCAAAGCTGAATTTTCAGCAGCCATTACTTCAGTCTTCAGTGTCACATGATTCTTCAGAATCTAGTATGCTGATTTGGTGCTCAAGAAACATTTCTTATTATTTTCAGTGTTGAATACGATTGTGCTGCTTCTTTGTGTGGAAACTGTGATATATTTCTTTCAGGATCTGAATAGAAAGTTCAAAAGAACAGTATTTATTTGATATTGTAATATTATAAATCTTAGTGACCCCAAACTTAGTAAGTAATGGTAGTGTATAGAGTATATTAACATATCTCTTCAGATGGTCTAAATTCAAATGACAAATAATCTCTAAACACTTGATAGTGACAATGAAAACAGAGCGACCGGCTGAGACAGGCCGAGGCATGCTGGAGTCATGCTTGTGAATTTTGACCTCGAACACAGAGACAATGACTTCAACAGCATTCTCGACACAAGCTCAACCCATCACTAAAACACTCTCTTTATGTACACAAAGGTGAATTTAAAGGAATAGTTCAACAAAATATATAATGGCCAGTCAGTTGGATCATTATCCCTGACAGGGTGATCTTGTATCATCCTGAAGGTGTTTACTTTTGGATAACAAACAGCTGACTGCATGTGTTTTGGTTAAACTCGTGCTCATGGAGTCTCAGTGATTGATGAAAAGGAATACTGACAGGTGTAAAGCTCCAGCTCAAGGTGACAGCCGACAAACAGACAGGTCTCGTGCCTGGTTACCCACTGATCCACAAAGCCACATTTAGTGTCAACAGGCACCTGCACAGCCAGTGTTAGCTCTAAAACATTGACATTAGTGGCACAGAGCCAGTTAACATTCAAATCGCTTATAGACGCTCAGGAATCTGCTCAGCTGGGAACTATGATAGAAATGTCTGTAGCAAGGCATAATTTGTCTGCACACCTGTTTGCAAAGTAGATTAAAACACGCAAACATGCTACTAACACAATAAGGCGGCCAGTTTTTGAGACTCGGCTACCTACAGAATTTTAATTACTGTCAGTGTGAATGCCGAGATATTTGCTCGACTGCAGATGTGAAGCTCTAAAGCTCTACAGGTGAATTTATCTGCTGTGATGAGGTAAGAGGAATCTGCAGGTGAAGAGTGCAACAGGCCACCAGCTTCTTTCCCTTATAACCTCCAAACCCTCTCTTAAGAGGCTTGTTTAAGCAACACAATTACATTAAATGGCATTCCACCAGCTGATCTGTTTACTGTCGCAATGTTTCAGTTGTATTTTGAATTTTGAAATGTACAGTCTTAAAAATAAAGGTTCTTTACTGACATTAATGGTTCCAAGAATAACTTTCAAAGTCCATGGAACTTTCCAGTGCACAAAAGGTTCTTTATAGTGGAAAAAGTTTCTTTAGATTATTGAAATGTGCCTTCTGTTAAAAAAATAATGTTTCTTTTCACTAAATTGTTCACTAAATGTTCTTTGGGGAACCGAAAATGGTTCTTCCATGCCATCGCTGTGAAAACCTTTATTTTTTAGAGTGCAATTGAATGATAGATAAGGTCTAATCTCAATCTCTTTGAGTAATATGGAACATAATATAGGTCAGTCTGCTGTATGTTGCCTTAAAGGGATAGTTCACCCAAAAATGAAAATTCTGTCATCATTTACTCACCCTCATGTCGTTCCAAACCTGTATGAGTTGCTTTCTTATGTTGAACACAAAAGAAGATATTTTGAAGATTGCTGATAATCAAACAGTTGGTGGTTGCCATTGACTTTCATAGTATTTTTTTTCCTACTATGAAAGTCAGTGTCAACCACCAACTGTTTGATTACCAGCAATCTTCAAAATATCATCTTTTATGTTCAACATAAGAAAGCAACTCATACAGGTTTGGAACGACATGAGGGTGAGTAAATGACAGAATTTTCATTTTTGGGTGAACTATCCCTTTAACATGAACAAACAATAAATATAGATGCTTTGAATGCACTTATTCCAGAGATCCAGAACCGAAGACCAGAGAAAATGCAGAAAAGAAAAGCAGACTTGAAGACGAGAAGTCAACAAGCTGGCCATCAATGTATCATGAAGCTACAGCCACCGTCTGTCTAACCAAAGAGCTGTCAATCAAGCGAAGAGCAGGACAAACCAACCCCCTTCATACGCTCCACCCAGATAACACCCATCTGGACTGACTCCACGTGCACCTCTACATTTAAATCTCTCTCTCTTGCAGTTTCTGACTCAGTGGAGCTGATGTTTACGCTTCATTGAATGTGACAAACTGCACTTCCTGTCTGTTAAATAAAGTGTGGCTGAGATGAATTGGATCAATGTCAGATTAACATCACTGTGCCATGCATGCATCTTACAAAGTACTTTGCAGTTCATATCCCATGACCCAAATGCTTGTAAAAATCCAGCAAAGTTCTCAAGTAACATATGCGTTACCGTTTTATGGTCACATTCTAGCAGCATTTATAATAAAGGAGTATTGTGTATTGCATCTGATTTAGTATATTTGACCATGACCATGCTCAGGGTTACTCTAAGGTCTTACCTGGCCTCAATGTGATCAAACAGATGCTGCCAGCGGTCGTTGATGTCCTTGATCTTGTCATTGATTTCTGTCTCTTTGGTCTTGTTGCTAGCAGTGATGAGTTGTTCTCCCAGCTGTTTCAGATGTGTCTTATTCTCACTGAAGAGGTTGATCTCCTCCATACAGTCCTGAAGAGAGTGAATATTTGAGTGTAAGAGGGCAAGGAAGGTAATAATGATTAATTTCTTGAGAGTCATACTCTTGTTGCTTGCTTGCTTACAAGATTAGGTGAAATATAGCAAGCAAATAAATGTGGAATAAACATTCGTTTTGCTAGAAGACCTTTATCTCACCTTCTTGAGTTTCTCCACCATCTCCTCGATGCTCAGCTCAGCACTGTGTGCCACCTTGTTTTCCATCTGTGTCAGCCATTCACACAGCTCCCGATTCTTCTCATTAAAAATGATCCAGGCATTCAGCCGATCAGCAATCTCCTGCTTACGCAGAGAAACCTACAGAGAGAGAGAGAAAATACATAAGAGATATGGCAGCATAACTGCAGCTCACACAAAGACAGGGAATCTCACTAAACCTGTCAAAAAGATGTGCAGGTCATATTTCTCACCAAAATCAAAAGAAAAACACAATATGTTTTTGGCATTCTGACAATTAAGAATACAAACAATTCTCAATACTATAATTTTGTAAATAAAAAAATTATAAAAATATAGTAGTATTAATTATGGAAGTCTCGTTGTACTGCCTTTATACTGATTTAAAAAAATAATGTATTACAGCTATTTTTACTGTATTACAATAAAAAATACTGTATCACAGTAATGGACATTAATAAAATCTAATGAATCAACACTGCGAATACAGGGAATTACAAAATAAAAAAACCCTAAAAATTAAAATATGTGCATATTGAGGTAACAATTTCTGGGACAAATGTACTTAATTAAAATCATTACAATTATGTCAATCAATTATTAAATTTTTTATGCAAAACAATTTCTTTCCATATTTAAAGATCACTAGCCAAAACATCTTTATGAACTTTGTTACTCAAAAGTTTTAAAATCCAAACTAACTCAACAGCTGCCACATGTGGACTTCACTGTTACTAGGCAACACTAACACCCCCCCCCCCCCAGAGTGATTTCCAAAACAAAGAGCTAAAGACTCCTGCTTCTATTCATTTCTGTGTGTCTTTTTTCTGTGTCCTTCACTCTATACCATCTGCTCTCTCGTTCCACTGTCAAAGACCCCCACCTACCCCAAAACTCACACCAGACCCCCAAAACATGACCCCAGGAGACTCCAGCTGACTGATCCAACACCATATTCATTAAAAACTGCAGCAAGACCTCATGCGAGTGATGCACAGGTTCAGAAAGTAAATCAATACATGGTCACCAGAACAACATACATCAAGGAACTTCACAGGAACAATGACTCCAGCTGAATCAATGAGCACTGATAAAAAAATAAATAAAATCCTCACATCTGTTTCTTGGGTAGTGATGGTGTGCTAACATTGTATTTAAAATAGTTGGAATTCCTTTGAGCATGTCATCTGTGTAGGTTTACTTAGCAGTAGCTGGAGACAAAACTGTCTCCAAAAGTTAAATATAACAAAACATCCCTTTGTGGACATCCAGGATGTTCTCAAAAGTAACATGTTTAATAAATCAATGAAGGAAAAAAAATGCATTCATATTTAATAATTTAGATAAATCATTTTAATAAAAATTAATAAATAAATAAGTTATCTTTAAAGCATAGAGATTTAGTTTAGGTTAGGTTTTACTCAGTAGTAATTATAATTAACTTTAGAAAACAACAAAAAATTGAATGTCTTGATTTAGATATCTGTAGGTAAACGTGTTTTAAAACATTAAAAATGTTTAAAAAAAGCAGAAGTTGCTATGTATCTACACCTTAAACTACATTCATATAATACAGATTCATTCATTATATTTTGCTGTTAAATATTTATACTTCTCAGTTCTCACACACTAAGGTTTATCAGTCAGCTCAATGAATTAGAGCTGTCAATGTTTAGACACAAGATTCCTGTAGGCTTTATGTTTGCTCTGTTTTCTCCTATTTCATCAAAAAGTCTAAAGCATAAAATACAAAAGTCTGGTATGTCTAGGTAAAGATATTTGTGTGTCTTACTTTGAGGCAGAGCTCTTCCCACTGGCAGTGCAGATGGTCCACTTGCTCCTGCAGGAGGAGGACGTCATCGGTGAGGATGTACTGGGACAGGTCTGTCTTCATGGTGCTGAGCTCCGAAAGACTGACGGCCCAGCCCTCTAAACAATCCTGAACCTCCTGCATAACATAATACACCACCGTCACACACACTCACAGAAAACACTGCCACACGTCCCAGCTCTGACTCACGCAATCTCTCTCTTTCACCCTCAGGCCCTGCGAGATTAAAGCCCACGGGACAAAGGGGGAGGGCAGGAGAGAGAGAGAGAGAGAGAGAGAGAGAGAGAGAGGGAGGGAGGAGAATCACAGCTGAATAAGCCTATAGCAGGGAAGAAGGGAAATCCAAAGTGTCATGCAACACAAACAAAAGCTGTTATTAGTGATTTTAGCACAAGCAGCTAAAACTAACTTTCACCATTAGCTTTACTAAACCAAAAGTTAAATATAACAAAACATCCAGGATGTTCTCAAAAGTAACATGTTTAATAAATCAATGAATGAAAAAAAAAAACCCACTGGGGTCCCTCAGGGATAGGTTCTTGGACCCCTCCTCTTCTCCATATACACTACATCACTGGGTCTCATCATACAGGCACATGGCTTCTCCTACCATTGCTATGCTGATGACACACAGCTCTATCTCTCATTTCAACCAGATGAACATCCAGGATGTTCTCAAAAGTAACATGTTTAATAAATCAATGAATGAAAAAAAAAAACCCACTGGGGTCCCTCAGGGATAGGTTCTTGGACCCCTCCTCTTCTCCATATACACTACATCACTGGGTCTCATCATACAGGCACATGGCTTCTCCTACCATTGCTATGCTGATGACACACAGCTCTATCTTTCATTTCAACCAGATGATCCAACGGTAGCTGCACGGATCTCAGGCTGCCTGGCGGACATCTCGGCATGGATGAAAGAACATCACCTACAGCTCAACCTGGCAAAGAATGAGCTTCTTGTCTTCCCTGCCACTCCAACTCTACAGCATGATTTCACTATCCAGGTAGGTTCTTCTACAATTACCCCATCAACTTCGGTCAGAAATCTTGGTATAATCTTTGATGACCAGCTGACCTTCAAAGACCACATTGCAAAGACTGCTCAATCTTGCAGGTTTGCACTACACAACATCAGAAATACCAGGCCCTTTCTAACGGAGCATGCTGCACAACGTCTTGTCCAGGCCCTTGTCATTTCTAGGCTGGACTACAGCAATGCTCTTCTGGCTGGACTTCCATCAAGCACAATCAAACCTCGACAAATGATTCAGAATGTTACACCTCTCCTTATCTCCTTGCACTGGCTACTGGTTGCGGCTCGCATCAAGTTCAAGACATTGTCTTTCTCTTTATTTATTCCTTCCCTTTCTAGCTTGAACTGATTTCAACAATGCCTGAAACTTGGTATTGCGAGCACTTTCTCATGATTGTTTACCTTTTTAAGATGAATCGCTTTATGTATTCCCCAATTGTAAGTCGCTTTGGATAAAAGCGTCTGCAAAATGACTAAATATAAATGTAAACACCACAACCATTTAGGTGTTTTTTTTTTTATTACATTATTAAATTATGCTTTTGTTGAAAAAATGCTAAGTGAGTAATTCACTCCTTATTACACTCACTGTACCAAGTCAGTCAACAGTACATGAAGTGGAGCAAATCAGTTCACCTCTTGGAGTTAAGTGTACCTTCACAAGGAGGCGTTCCTCTTCCATCTCCTCCTGCTGATCTGGGATCGACTGCCTCAGTCTGACTCGTACCTCCTCCAGGCACTGGGCCTGATCAGCTAGCCTGGTCTCACAGGTCTCCCATTTCTGCAAAATAATTAAAAAAACATATGAATAGAGGCTGCTATAATGCTCTAACATGTTTTTGATGTAATATCTGATCTGTAAGCCTCTTTATATGGGGATGAACCCGACTCAATTAATCATTAGTCAGGAAATTCAAAAATAATGTAGAGAAAACACAGAGAGCTTATGGCTATGTGAGGGTAGATATGTACACACAAACATATGGACAGGTGTCCAGATGTCCACTGTGGAAGGTCAGTGTGCACTAAATCAGACCAATGTCCCTGCTCAGAGACAAATGAAAAGATAAGGCACGACTAGTGGCAATGTAAACACACATGCATGCACAAACACACACCAGTGTGGGGTTATCACAACACACACGCATCTACATGTTAGTACTGTACACGCACGTCACATATACAGTATAATACAAATAAAACCATATTATAATAAGACAGTGCACAGAGGAAACTCCAGAGAATATGGCAAAATGTTTCACTGCGCTGGCATTCATTTTATAAAGTGTTGCATGAGAAATAAAAACTGACAAAAATAAAGACTGTGAGAGAGAGACAGAAAGGCTGAGACAGACAGGGAGAGCTGTAAATCCCTAGACAGGCATTACTATAAACCCTTTAGCACATGGCAAGTGCATGTACTCATGAACACACACACAAAGTCTATGTTTTCTGTGTCTTCATATTATCTAAACTACAATCAAGGTCAACTATGAATGAGGAGCAGAGAAACAGACAAATAGACATAAAGTGACAGACAAAGAAAGACAGACAGACAGACACGCAGGAAGGCAGACAGACAACAGGTAGGTAGGTAGATAGGTAGACAGACAGATAGATAGACATGCATGAAGACTTTTCAGGTCAGGAACACTGATATTAAAATGAATGTGCTTGTGGTTGTGTAGGAGTGTGTGCAAAGGTCTGATCTGGATTAGCTGTTGAATCAGAGGGAATGTAGGTCAAACTCAGCTGGACTCATTCCTGCACAAAACCAACATAATACAGTATCTCCTTATTCTTCACACACAAACACAATCCAAAATGTAGTGTTGCCCTGTATCATTCTATTCTAGAGTGGTAGTCTATAATGGCAGACTTTATTCCCGGATGAAGTTTTAGACGTGTCAATACACGGACAGGCAGTTAATATTGGTTGTTCTCTGGAGCAGCTCTGAATAGGTGTTCATAAGATTGACAATCCATAACCTGCTATTTCCTATCTAACCTGCTATTTCTTATCTAATCATAAAATCATATAAAATCATAAAAATTCCAAGGGGAAATTTCACTTAGTTTTGTTATATAAACTTTACCCTCATAAATGCTGATATGTATAGTAGATAGGAATGATATCTGACATCTAGAACATACTTTCCTATTTGTTCATGATAACTGGATAAGAAAAAAAAAAACAATTATAGCGATTTCACACATAATTATATATTTATAGATGATAAAATGTTTTACAGATGAGTACTGAAAAATTGTAAATGTATAAATTGTCTACACATTTTTTTCTGGACATTTCCATGATTTTTTTTTACAATTTCTTTCCCAGGTTTAGGTTAGAAGTCAGACTTTTCTAATATTTCTAGGTTTCCATGATCATAGGAAAACTATTTTAGAAAAAAAGTCTGATCACACAAATACACTCACATAGCTTTATGTGCTTCCCATGTGACCTTTGACATTCAACATAAGGATAAGGATAAAAATAGCTGATATTACCATATAAGTCTACATTGTAAACGCAACAGCATGTCTATAGAACTAAGCAATAAAACACAAGAGTTAGTTAATTCAGAGGTCCCATTTCAATCCATCTTACCTTGATGATGTCAGATGTGAGAGTCTTTCTCTTTCCCAGCATGCACTGGCATTGCTCCCAGTCCTCCTGCAGGGCTGCCAGGTCTGTCTGCAGCTGCATCTGCGTCTGCGTGTCACTCACTGAGAACAGCTGCCTGCCTACCTCCATCACACACAGATACGCAGAGACTGACCTTTGAAACAACAGCTCTGTTCGCTTTACAGGGACAGAGAGAGAAAGAGAGAGAGGAGGGAGAGAGTAAAGGGTACAAACAAAAAAGAGGGAGAAATGGTGAAACAAAAAACAAAAAAACAAACAGACTCTTTTGTCACTAACAACTGCAAGCGAAGGTGTCAATATGAATAAATAGAGTACTTCGACTTATACAATATCTTCATCAATAATGAGTGATATTTGAAAATCATCTTGTTACCTTCAGATCTTCCAGTAAGAGGCACAACTGCAGGACACTACAGTTTGTGGGACCGGCAGGCGACAAGATTGTGTGTGTGAGTGTGAGGAGTTTGCGGAGTTTCTGCATTGTGTGTGTATAAAGGAGCCAGTGCTGTATAAGCCCTTCCACTAGAGCGCGCCGTTGAGATGCTCTCTGCACCGCTCCCTGCCAGTGCTCTCTCAGCTGTGCCAGTTTTAACAGGAAGTCACTCCTGAGGGCACAGGCAAAGTGGTTAGTAAAACTACAAATCTCATGTTGAATTCTAAATATAAAACTTCCAGGTATCAACTTAATATTTATAAAAGTAGGTCATTTTTTCATGACAAAGTGATAAAATACTATATTACACTACGGTTCAAAAGTTTGGGGTCAGTAAGAATTTTTTTATTTTTTTGAAAAAAGTCTCATAATCATTAATGCTGCATTTATTTGATCAAAAATACAGAAAAAAACAGTAATATTGTGAACTATTATTATAATTTTAATTTTTTTAATCTCTTTTCTGTTTTAATATATTTTAAAATTTAATTTATTCCTGTGATGGCAAAGTTGTATTTTCAGCATCATTACTCCAGTCTTCAGTGTCACATGATCCTTCAGAAATCATTCTAATATGCTGATTTGGTGCTCAAGAAACATTTCTTACTGTTATCAACATTAAAAACGGTTGTGCTGCTTAATATATTTTTGTGGAAACCATAACACATATTTTTCAGGATTCTTTGATGAATAGAAAGCTCAAAAGAACATTTATTTGAAATAAAAACAATTTTTAAACATAAATAAATGTCTTTACTGTCACTTTTGAGCTATTTAATGCATCCTTGCTGAATTAAAGATGATTTCTTAAAAAAAAAAATCACTGCCCCAACTTCTGAATCATATTGTATGTCACAAGCAACCATACAAAATCTTATTAAATCCAAAACAGAGATTGAAAAAACGTTGAGAATCGGCACCTGTCCTCCACATCTCCCTTCTGCAACAAGAGGAGAGATTCACTGATCACAGAGTGAAGGATCTGATGCCCTAAAGACAACTCAGCCTGAAAACACTAGAAGAGAAGGAGAGAAAAATATGTTTTTGGGGGGAGTCAGATTTTTTGGGCGGGATCTATGATCCATGTGTGTTGCATTTGTGGGTGTGTCGACTGTTGTACCTGGTGTGTTCGTTGTTGTTCTCTTAGTTCAGGGTAAGTTGATGCAATTTCTACAGCCAAACTGTCCTCCATGTGCTGTAGGAAAGCCAGCCAGCTCTCACATCTCTGCTCAAAGCTCTGCTGCAGGAGAGAGGCTGCCTGCAACTCACTAAACACACAATATACACATAAACATGTAATATGCTGAGTATTGAATCTGATATTAGTGTCTTTCTCAGGTGATCTGATCATAAGTGCCGGTCACCTGCATTTCTCCTGAGCATGTGCGGAGGCCTGTGCCCACTTCCTGTTGAGGTGCTGCAGCCTCTGTGTCATGGGGTCACTGAGGGTCAGCCTGTAGCTGAGAGTGTTTAGTAGATCCAGATCAGGAGAGAGAGAACTGACCTCCATCAGACCCGACTGTAGACAAGAAAATATAGAAACCATTAATACTGGACATCTCTTCAATAAAATGATGTCAATGAGTTATGCATGTGTATGTTTGTTTATTACCTGAGATATATCTGTGAGTTCACTGTCCATCCTTTGCTTGCTTTCCCACTGCTGTAATTGTGTTTCGAGGGACTGGAATAACCTTTCAAATTCATGAAATTGCTCAAGATCCTCCTGAACAGACACATATTTTGAATTAAAGGAAGAGTCAAAAATTCTGTCAGCATTTACTCACTCTCATGGTGTTTGACGACTTATAGAGTACTATTATGATACTTGGTGCTATTATTGTGTTTTTTTTTGTCCTTTTTGGAACTTGACAGAGCATGGACATATTATGCAGAAAAACAACAACAGATGTTTTTTTTTATTGAAATGAGTAATACTTCAAACACTTCCATGCTTATTAAAGCACAGAGGCTAATGTGTGTAAGTCTTACCTGCATGTGTTCAATTCTTCCTTTCAGAGTTTGTTCTAACTGCAGGTAACCTCGTGTTAACAAACGGCATTCTGATCGGATGAAAACTGCATCCTCATCATCCATCTGTTCAATCAGATCCTTAGACACTTCAAGCATTTCATTCACATCAGTCTGTAGAGTCTCTGAGCATTTCTGTAATACCTAAAAGAAGGAAATAAGACAATAACACAGTCTGTCACATATACTGTAATGCAGTCCAAAAGTCTTTTGTACTCTTTCTTAATACTTTTATTCATTCTTAATACTTTATTATATCATATTATATTATATTATATTATATTATATTATATTATATTATATTATATTATATTATATTATAAAATCATAACTATTCTGGTTTTAAAAAATCCCAGATTTTCAGTGTAGTCTGAAACTTTTTGGACCCCACTTTAGTTTGTGTATTTAAATGGATGGTTATCTGTGGTTATCTGTCTTTGCATTGTACTCACAGTCTTCAGCTCTGCGATGCTGTGTGTGAGTTGTTTATTGTCAGCGGGTGTTTTGGTATGCGTGTTGAGCTGCTCTTTGAGATGTTGGAGCTGCTCTGAACAGGAGCGTCTCACATCAGAGTATTTCTGCCACACTTTCAGAAGACTGTGTGATCTCTGCAACGCCTTTGTTACCTTTTCCTTCACCTCTGACCACCTAGAGGGTGATACAAAGTGTATTAGCTCGAACATTTACATGCACATTCACATTGTTTTGCTGGTATGTGGGAAGTCTAACCTTGCTTTTTCTTTTTCTAGGTGCTCCAATAACATCTGGGTGGAGTCTGTACTAATTCCACCAATAAGAATTGCTGTTGTCTTGGTAAGATCCTCCCACTGGCTGTCAATCTCCTTTGTCTCTGCTTTTAAGACCTGCAAACAATAATTTGTGAATATAGAATACATCATAATAAGTATCTCTCTCAAGCCAAAGGTTTACTCTTAAGTTAACAAATTTGACAAAATTCCCCCCCAAAAAAATCTCTAATGCAATCATATATGTTATCACATATCTAAATATAATAAAATATTTCATACTGTGACCAATCAGAAACAGCTTGGGGAAAAAAACAGTGATTGATAGCACCTGTAGCTTATCAATGTTGTTCTGGAGGGCAGAGAGGGAGGGCAGAGGGGCGTGGCAGTACTCCAGTGATTGGCAGATCCTCATTGTGTTTACAATTGCCTGACTCCTCCCACTTTCAAACTGAGCCCACACCTCACACAGCTCTTTCAAGGTATTCCCAAGGACTGTACTCTAGAAAATGAACATTTATGATTAAATTCCTAATTAAATGCACTCAAAGAGTGTTTATAAATATTTGACGGTTTTGTTTTAACTCACAGGAACAAGTTTCTGTCTCCATACCTGTTGAGAGAGGTCAGTCAAAGATTGTGAAAGATTATGAACTTTTGAGAGGAAGTCTTTATCCCTGTCTTCTTCATCAGCGGTAAGTGTCCTCTTCCCCAGCTCAGCGAGTTCTGCGAATTTGTACTTCAACTTTTCCCCCAGCTCCTGAGAATGAAAGAAAGAAAAGTAAACGTCCTCTAAAATGTAATATAAATAAATTCAAATCAAAACTGAAAAGCTTTTGAAAGTTTTAAAGGTATGTGAGCATCAACATAATCAGTTACCACAATCAGAAAACATCAGCGACTCACTTCACAATCCTTCAGGCTCCTCTCAGCAAATGAGCGACTGATGGGTCTTTCAGCCAGTCGCATCCATTGTTTTTGACCTTTGACCCAGCGCTGCAGGATTTGTAGTTTGCTATCTCGCTCTGCACATATCCTCACCTGATCTTCAGCATGTTGGATCTGAAAAACACAGTACACACTATGTTAATCTGTATTGGTTTCTGGAATAATAATAAATAATAATAATAAACTACTCACCTGTGTGTTCAGGTGAACCCGTAGAGTTTTCCAGCGCAGATTGACGTGTCCCAGGTTTTCAGCAAATGCAGTGTGTTTGTACCTGCTGGTGTGAGAGTCAAAACTGACCTGCTTCAGCTCACACTGATTAATAAAGTCAACAGACATCTGCTGACATGCCATCTCTCTCTTCATCCCCTAGACAGAAAGAGAATAAGAGAGGTAAATCCAAAAGAAAGTTGCTGAAAGTTAAAACTACTTCCCCTCAGTAAATTCAATAAAATAGATAGTGAGAGAAAAGGTTAATTGCTCTTGTTTAATGTACTCTCTCTCTCTCTATATATATACACTGAACAAAATTATAAACGCTATTTGCTGAATGTTACTTTCTAAGTTTTACTTTGCACTTCACTTACAAAGCACAAACTGAAATTATAAGAGAAAAGAAAGAGAGAGTTAATTACACTTGCACATTTTTATTTCAGTTATTTTCATTCCGTTTTCATTGTGTTCTTTATCTAAGCTAAGTGTACTCTGCATTATATTTTATTACTTTATTTAACTGTATTTTATTTCAGTATTGTTTTCTTTGTACAACACTTTTTTTAAAAGAAAAATAATCTGTTATTTTGCACTGATGTTTAATCAAAGATAATTATCTTATTTGCTAATTATACTTTTTAATTGATACAGAGATTAAAATGTGAGCAAGGTACCTGATATGTTCTGAGCAGGTGTGTGAACACTGCAGCAGTACAGGTGTTGTGATCCTCTCGTTCAGCCGCCTGTAACCTGCTCTCAGCACCTGTAATCCAGCCACACACATCAGCCAGCAGTCCTTCAGGAGACAGGCTCTCCACTACACTCTGAGAGAGAGAAAGAGAACACAGAATGGGAATAAAGACAGATGAAAGTGATAGACAGAGGTGGAGAGAATAGAGAAGAAAGAAAACAGTGGAGCCGGGTTAGGGGTGACACATGTAATCAAAGAAGAAAAAGGGGATGAGAACAAGAAAGAGAGACCAGATAATGGATAGTAAAAACAAAGGACAGACTCTATTACTCAAAGATGTCATCAACTTCTGAGTAATACAGGAAATCATGCCTGGATGGCTGCCTGACCTCCATGATAACTTTTTATACATGATGTTCTCCCTCAGAGAGACAAAGCTCCAAACTGAAGAACATGAAACTGACAGGTCTTTCTTTCCAACTATCCAGGGAGCAGTTAGTAATGATGTACCTGATGCAGTTCCTGTTGGATGGCAGGAATGAGTGTCTGTATCTCCACCCAGTCTTGTTCCACTTGAGACAGCTGGGACTGCAGAGTCAGGAGAACTGGTGACAGAACCATCTCTTGTTTTACAGATAAATCAAATGCAGATGCGGTTGGTTCCTCAAAGACAGCACCTTCATTTGTGATGTTTGCATCTGATCCTTCTGTTATAGAAAGGGTTTCTTCTGAGGAGATGTTTTGAATAGAAGAAACATTGGTTTCTGAAGGAAGGGTGATATCTACAGATGTGCAGTTGCTAGTTTCACTTGGCTTGTAGGTCTGTGTCTCAATGTTCTGCTCTCTTTCACCGAGCAACAGGATCAAAGATCCAGAACTGATCACTGATGCCTTTAGGGCCGATTTCACCTCTAGCTCCTTCACAAACTCCTGCGTCAAAAACATCACAGTTACAAAAATTTCCTAATATAACCAGTGTTGTCATCATTAAAACTAAACCTATTAAAATTATTGTTCATTAATTGTAATAAATATGTATTTAACATGCATAAAAGAAGGTTTTATGTAGCTATAGTCATCAAGTTTTTAATCATCTTATTGTTCAAAATAATATAAACTAAAAATGAATGATTAGAATCACTGGTTGACTGACTGTGAAGTGCTGAAAATGGGAGAGGGTGTCCACTTCCTGTTCAGCTGTGGTCATGTGATCTCTCCATGTATGGAGGCTTTCTCTGGCTCGTCCCATCCACTCATTCAAAGCCTCTGAATCGCTTTGGTACCTGGAAAAAAGTGTAGTGGTAATTCTTTATATTTTTCCTCTGTACGTTTCCATCTCTCAGTGTTTCTACACAACTCTCCCTTATTAAACATAATTTAAGTGAGTACATAAGACTGAAAATATTGTGATTTTAAAAATCAGACTGAGATAGAATAAAATTATGCATATTGTGTAAAGAAATGGCAAGAATGGTTTCAGAGTGAAAAATCTGGCTGGCTTAATTTTACCCACATCATTCATTTTTACCTGTTCCAAAGCTTCTTAAGATGGAGAGTGGAGTGTATCCCTTGCTCCACCTTCCTCTGAAGTGCAGCCAATCGCTGCTCCAGTCTGGCTGTAGACACACCCAATATGTATATATATATTTCACTACTAGAAATCTGCTCCTGCTGTCTGCAGCCCTCATCCAGAACCAGACTGATCCGAGGTCTGTTCTGCTCCAGAACCGCCAACACACTCTATCACAGACAACAAGTGGAGATCAGGGATCTTCAAATATTGCTGCATTCTTATTTAAAGGTATATATGTGTGTCAGTTCACTATATATAAGTTTAAACCATTACATGATGGACAGAAATATTCTCGCTGAGCTGCTCCTCAGTTTGGTCCTGCAGAGGTGTTACTGGAACTTGAGTCTCTAGCCTCTGCAGAAGCGTTTCTAACCAGGAATGATTTTCATCCCACTGAGTGCAAACCTGAAATACATCAAAGTCCTTATCAAGGGCAGAGGAGTATTAACTAAAAATATAATAAAAGCTGCTTCTGAACATTCAGTCTACCAGTTCTTTTATTCATGCACCCATCAATCCCATTTGTTTGTTCTTTTATTTATACATCAATCTCTTTTCCATTCTTGTATCTTCTTGGTTGATGCAGCTTTCCATACAGAAAAACTGTAATAAGTGTCATTCCACATGATTTCTTGATTCACACACTCTCGTACCTGCAGTGCTGAGTGCAGCACTGTGCCGATAGCCTGAGCCTGCTGCAGAACACTGGATACTTCACTTTCCACTTCAGGCACTTCAGTCTCCCAGCCAGAGGAGGCGCTGTCTGGCATCCGCACACTCAGTTGCTGCAATCTCCTCAGGTGGGCACCCAGAGACAGGAAAAACACCTGTAGATTTACAAAGTTAGGGAGGTGAATGAGAGATTGCAGGACCTGTGCTATATTGTGCATGATTCATGTGTGATATAATGTGTGTGTGTGTTTTTTTTTTTATGTATTTGTGTAGCTGATTTACTTATTTGTTTTCAGGGCTTTATGTGTGTGTGCATTTAGTTAGGGTGTTTGAAGGTGTGTGATATGTTTACCGTGTGTTTGTTGAGGTGTGTCTGTAGTTGTGCTGGATTCCTGAGCTCCAGCTGAGAGGTGCAGGTGAGTTTCTCTCTTCCAATAGTCAGGAGCATCTGCAGACCCTTCAGGATTTTTTCACTCATCTTCTGCTCATCTAGACCCCACTGCACAACTCCACAGCGCTGCTCTAGATCACTCCAAACACTGTCCAATACTGCCTACAGAGAGTGTATTTTACAATTTTCAGCAGCCAGTCTTCAGTGTCACATGATCCTTCAGAAATCATTCTCATATGCTGGTGCTCAAGAAACATTTCTTATAATTATAAAGTGTGCTGCCTAATATTTTGTAATGGCACTAATAAATGGCACTTTGATCAATTTACAGTTTTTCTCAATTGCTTTGGCACATTTTTCGAAACAGTCTTAACATTCTCTAAACTGTAAACGCAATTGTCACAACTGTTTTCTGGAACATCAGAACTCTATTGCATGTCTGCAAAATGTTGTAACTCACCCAAAACATTTAATTCATGCTTCAAAACCTAGTTATTGTGTCAGTGACTTGGCCAATGCCACCAAAGTCATCGTGTGAGCCAAGATGTTTAGATGTTTTTTTCGGAATCAGAATCAAGCTTTATTCGCCAAGTGTGTGCAAACACACAAGGAATTTATTTATTTATTTTTTGCAAATTTCATTTCATTTCTTGTTATATGAAAATTTACTTTTTTTTTTTTTTTGCAATTTCATATTTGTTATATGCAAATTTAACTTAAGTATTTTTTTCTACTTTTCTGTTGACAGACTGCTTTCTGTACTGTACAAGAATGTCAGTCTGAGCTGACATTGAGCACTGAGCATTTTAGATACAAATTTCAACAGTAGGTAAAAAATGTATTGGGAAACGTCAATACTGTAGTACACAAAAAGAAAATGAAAATTTGTATTTATACAGTACATTTATTTTTGTAGATATGCGTTACCTGTAAACTGAAAATTCATCAATGCCTATTCATTTTTAAACAATTTATCGTCTTCCCCTAACACCACCACACATTCTTACAAATATTTCTATTGCTCTTCCACAACAAGCAACTGTGAATTTTCAGTTTACATATAACACATTTCTACAGATAAATGTACTGTACAAATATAAATGTATTTATATAGTACTGCTGTTTAGGGTTGTGACCTTCCTCCTTGTTCAAAAATGGTAGTGATTGTGCTGGGCAAACTCCATATACAGTATATGCTTCCTAACTTGATTGATTGTCAAGATTGTGATCCCTATTTCATTACAATGACAAGTACGGTTGCAAAGGGGTGGAAATTTTCTGGTAAATTTACGAAAACTTTCCAAAGGTTTAGCAATATTTACAAAATTATTCCAAAAGTTTCCAAAAAATCCTGGAAAGTTTCCAAAAATTCTGGAAATTCCAGTAATTTTCTGCCCCTTTGCAACCCTAATGGCAAGCCATTTGCCAACTTAGCAGACATTACAACCATTCCATGTCAGATATTTATGGAATATAAATGCATGTCTAACAGATTTTGATAATTGAATGGATCATTTTGCATGTGATGGCTCACACAATGAAAGAATGTTTTGTAGTTGTAAAGAGTTTGACAATTTCATTGAGAATAAACTCATCAGTTTTGATCAACAAGCCATATGTATTTAGTTATTGTGCAAACTGTAGAGAATTGTACTTACTCATTTGCACACATGTGCCAAAACATATGCAATTTGCCTAAATCAATAAGAAATTGAAATCTGATATGAACAAGAAACTAATTGTTCAGACATCTGAACTTTTTGTTTTGAGAAAAAAAAAAAAACTCTCATTCAAGAATTGAGCCAGAGCAATTGAGAAAAACTGTAATGTGTCCTTGCTGAATAAGGAAAAAAAAAACCTTTGAAAGGTACTGTATTTATTTCATTATATTGTGTAAAAAAAAATGTATAAGTGGCATTGCAATTATTAATATCAGGTAATGTATATATTGTTTGTATTGTAACATGTTAATAATTATTAAATTAATAAAGAATAAGTTTGTAATAAGTTTTAAAAACTACACTTACAGCATTTGCTTTACATAACATTGACATTTTTGTCAGTAATTCTATTTTAATTCTACTTAACTCATCTACTGTCAATTTAGATTTCAATTTCAATTGTGTCTCATGCTGGCTACCAGGAATTGGAATTTGAAAGGCATTTTATAGTAAATTCTGAATGCTGCACACCCATACCTCCAGTGTGCTGATCTGCTGTGTGAGGGACGAGGGCTGATCTCGACTCTCTGTCTCTTCTCTAAGTTCTGCCAGCTCTCTCTCACTCTGCTCCACTTCCTGTTTCCTTCCAGTGATGGCCTTCACATGGAATCACAGGTAGAGAAAAAGTCAAAATCTCAGACTTCAAGCGCAATTAAGACCTAATAGGAAGAACATAACATACCTGCACTCCTGAAATGATGCTTGTCCAATCAAATGAGTGGATCAGAACTAATAAGAAAAACTAAAGTACGACTGTCTCTGGTGCAAGAAACCCTGACTAGCATTATGAGTGGTCTTCAGGGGAAAAATTTAAATGCTACAAAATTGTAGAAACTTATAAAATGCATAAATATAAGTCAGCAAATGTACAATGAAGACATCAGCATTTTTTTCTTGCAGATATGTAGAAGAGTGTTACTTCTTCAGTAGCGTGAGGTGTTACAGGCAGTGTTATTGACAGGCTCGTGTCTTACCTGCAGCTGTGTGTGAAGGTCATGGTGGGATTCTCCGTTAGTTGTAGGGTGAAGGATTGACGTGTTAGTTAGTACTGAGTCATGCAGGTCTTTCACTCTCTTCTGAAGGTTTGACACACATGGAAATATTACAATTGAGTCATACTTTACAAAAAAGGTCAAAATAAGAGTACAAAAAAAGATTAAAATAAGACCTTAAATACATCTAGCTCATCTTAAATGAAGAGGTAGAATTATGGGATTAAACATGAGACTGAAAAGAACATTATGTCTGACATTATGATGACACAAGATTTTTCATAACAAACAAGTGTGACAGTTATGAAGGCCAGATATCCGAAGGTTTGTGGTGTTAAAACCTGAAAAAATGTAACTGCTGACACATAACACTGTAAACACATAAGCATCAATTTTCTGAACCATTTAGTGTGTCTAGTAACCTAAACTGCAGGAAATTTTTTAAGTGACTGTTGGTAATAAGCAGATAAAAGTCTGACCTGCAGCTGAGTCGTGTGTTTTATTAGTTCCTGTAGCTGCTCCTGTTTATCAGCGAGAGTCTTTTGAATGTCACATACACGCTGCATCAGCAGGTCAAAACAAGTGGAGGTCTCTGATATCGCTGAACCCGAACCTAACAGCTTTATGACCTCTGACCCCTGGGAGGTCAATATGGCACCCAAGAAGGTCAGCTCTGCAGATAAACCCTATAAATCAGAGTAGAAATGAGGAGTAATGAAGGGACAGACAGATGGTCTGATGGATTGATGGACAGACAGACAGACCAATGACCTGTAGCTGTTGTAGTTGGTTTAGTATGTCAGTGTTTGAGGTTGCTGATTGATACATGAGAGTCTGTGTGAGAGAGCTGAGATTGAGATCCACTCCACTCAACACCTCAAACAGACCTTCATCCAGAGACTGATGATCCTGCACACAGACACCCAGACAGATCAGTTAAATATAATTCTGTTATATCCGGGTTGGACAATATTGAGAGTGTGTACTCTGATCTTGAAGAGAGAGTGTACGCTATTCTATCTGTTTAAAGTGTTATAAACAGTAACCCTGTGTGGTATGTGTGTTTGTTATTGACACCTGAGTATCTGCTGACTTCTGCAGTTCTTTAAGTTGTGAGATGTTGGACTGAATCTCCTGCAGACAGAGAGAAACAGCAGCTCCACTCCACAAACAGACAGATGGAGCGAGGATCTGTTCACACACACAGATACGTTAGATTGCTTAAATATAAATAACTAACACATTAAAATAACTACACATTAAACACTAGGGGTAGAACCTTCAAATAAACATTTGAAAAAAACAAAAAGAATCTGAAGTGTTCAGACCTCAGATGGATCCTGATCTTTATCTCCATCTTGATCTTGCTCGGTCTCTGCTGTCTTGACCAATCTGCTGCAGAGGTGTGTCCACTTCCTGTGGACTGATAACTCTACTTCCTGTCTCTTGTCTTCATTCTCTTTTGCTGGCGAGGGGCTGCAGACAATCAGGGAGTGTTATATGGTTACAAAGTGTAAGCATATATTTGTACTAATAGGGGTGTGTATTTAGATACCCTGCATGTTCGTCTGCACTCTGGCTGTGTGCTCGAGCTCTGCTGCCTTGAATTGCGATAGCTTTAGTTAGATCCCTCTGTTCATTCAAACCATCCTTCAGTTCCTTAAACAGAGAAAAAAAGATCGTGAGAGAGCAATGATAATGATGGACCAATATGACATGTTATAGTCTTAGAAGCATTAGAATAGGTTAAAAATCAGTAGTGTTTTGTAATTTAGGCCTAATTTTCCAGCAGAAGTGTATGAAAATATAGCTGTCATGGAGTTACATAGTACCTTTATAATATCCTCTTTTTTTGCTAATTAAAAACCTAGTACATTATTATTATTATTATTATTATTATTTTAATTTAATTTAATTTAATTTAATTTAATTTAATTTAATTTAATTTTAACTTGAAATGTGAAATCAAAAATATACACTACTTCAAAAGTTTGGGGTTCAGTAGGACTTATTTGAAAAGAAATTAATACTTTTATTCAGCAAGGATCAAAAGTGTCAGTATAATGTTACAAAAGATTTCTATTTCAAATAAATGCTGCTCTTTTGTACTTTCTATTTATCAAAGAATCCTAAATGTATAACGGTTTCCTCAAAATATTAAGCAGACCTTTTATAATAAGAATAAATGAGTTCTTGGGCACCAAATCAGCATATTAGAATGATTTCTTATGTGACACTGAAGACTGGAGTAATGGCTGCTGAAAATTCAGCTTTGCCAACAAAAGAATAAATTACATTTTAAAATATATTAAAATAAAAAAACTATTTTAAATTGTAAAAATATTTCACAATATTACAGTTTTAGCTGAATTTTACTGTATTTTTTATCAAATACAAGCAGCCATTAAACAAACCTTACCAACCACCCAAAATAAAATCTGCGTTAATGGTAGAGTAAGTGGAAATATTGTCAGGGCAAGAAAAAAAATCTAATCCCTCTATAGGCTAGTAAAAAAAAAACCTGGAGAGACAAATTTTTCAAAAAAGGTGTTAGAAAAACTAATATTTTAAAGTGTGTGAATAAATGTGTGTGTTACCCTTTGTTGTTGAAGGCTGCTCTGTCTGAACAGTTTGGTTTTGGAAGAACTCAACATTTCCTGGACACTGCTGCTGCGTGTCATCCTGGCCCGCAGGGGCCGCTGATGCTCAACATGCACCTGCAGACACACAGAGACAGAAACATAACACAGAATCGGCAAATGTGAAAATCAGCCGCAATTAGCATGCTAATGATCACTTTCTGTCATCACATGCAATCTGTTCATTAAGGTCCTCATTACACCTGAGTTACGCTGTCCCCAGCATAAAAAAACAGACATTTTTAATTGGTATCAGACTAAATAGGTTATATTAGTAGATGTGTGTGTACCTGATCTTCGCCGTGTCTCTCTTGCAGCTGTAATTGGACCGTAACCAGTCTGTTCTTCAGCAGTTGGAGTTTGGTGTTGAGCGATTCAGCCTCATGTCGCTCCTGTTCCTTTAATCCACACACAGGAAGACTGGAGATCTTCCCTTCAATTTCCACCAGGATTGTCTAGATGGATGCAAAACAATACATTTTCAAATCAACACACACTCAAACTAAATTCTAAATCACTCTTAACACAACCAATACACTCATACTGACAACAAGAAGTTACAAAAAAATACCTATTAAGGCTGAGGTTCACAATAGAGAAAATACAATCAATCAAAAGTAATAAACACCACAAAGATCAGAGTCCACCTTAGAGTATGAACTAGCAGGGCTCAGAGGCAGGTGACAGGTGTTTAATGCACCATTTGACACATTTTACACAACGCTTGCTCTTAGAAAAATAAATATGAACAAAAATCTCATTAATAATCCAACACACAGACTTTAGATTGGGATCGATCAGTGTCTGTCCACCTGTACATCCTGCAGCAAACACTGAGCACATAGAGCACATAATTTGTCATAAAAAAAATATTTTTTGAGAATATGTGTCTCAGTGTTTTTGTGTCTTAGGAAAAGAAGCCAATGATCATCAAAACTGTTTGGTACCAACATTCTTCAAAATATCTTATTTTGTGTTCCACAGAAGAAAGTAAGTTATGCAGGCTATTATGGAAGCCTGTTTCCATCACGGAATAAAAAAAGTTAAAAAGGTAATTGTACTTCAGTCTTTTTTCTTGTAATTCTGAGTTTATATGTCACACATCACACTTTTTTTCCACGCAATTTTGTATATATAAGCTCGCAATTCTGAGAAAAAAAGTCAGAATTACAATATAAACGTTATTACACGCAATTCCAAGTTTACAATTCTGACTTTTCCCCCTGAATTCTGAGTTTGCAGTTTACACTTCGCAATTCTGAGTTTATATCTCGCAATTCTGATTATTTTTCAGAGAATTTGGAGAAAAAAGTCTGAATTGTGAGATAAAAAGTCACAATTACTTTTTATATTTTTTAAATTCCTTGGTGGAAACCAACTTCCATAGGTTTTAAACGACATGAGGTTGAGAAAATGATCACAAAATTGTAATTTTTGGGTGAACTATCCCTTTAACACATTCTTGACCAGAACCAAATGTATACAAATGATCAGATATATTTTTCTACAGGCTGATTGATTCCTGCATACGATGGCTGTTGGTGTGTTCAAGTGGTAGTTATAACAGTTTACCAGGTCACTGTGCTGGGACTCAGCTGAATCTCTGAATCTTTGATGAAGGAGTCGGGTTACACACCCACACACACACACACACACACACACACACAAGTAAGTGTACTGCATATCTGGTTCAACCACTTTAAAATGATGTCAAATGTCTAAATATAAAGAATAAATGGTGCACATCATATCCTGTTGCCCATTTCTTGTAAGATAGAAAGTAAATTTGCATGTCCAAAGTCTAGCATGACCACACCTTTAATCTGGTAGAAGCTAGCAAACCTTGCTAATGTCACATTAATATTAGCTCTAACTGCATTACTGAGACACATGACCACCTCCAAACAGCACGAGACTGAAAGTTCAATGGCAAACTCTATAAATGAGAGGAGCATAAACATCTGTATAAATTTTAGTTTTTAAGACACACTGAAAAAGATTTGACAGGCTAAATTACTTCATTTAAAAGGAAAACTTATAAGGAACTGGTAGAAAAAAAAGTATTGCATCAGTACTTGACAGATAAGCAAGATTTATCGCCAGCTATCTCTCTCGTCAAATAACTTTAATCTGAATGAAAGTGAGCACTCGATAACTGAAATATCTGCATAGAGAGTTTCCTTAAGAAAAGAGAAGTTGAAATTCATGATGCATTGACACGTTCATGCATCTGAAATAAAGTACTGTGTGGGTATGCAGACATGCTCATGCATGTGTTTAAAAGATAATTAAATAGGTTGAGAGAGAGAGAGAGAAAGGAAAGAAAGAAGCAGACATTGATATGTCTTCACTCCACCCGAAAAGTAAATAACAGACTCATGTTATTTGGTTCATTGAGCCATGATATACTGTCCCACTCACTCACTTACTGTGCATTTACATTCCTAATGCTTATAAACACACAAATATAAGCATGTAACTGTAAGCATTTAAGTGCAAAGATTTAACTGCAGTGATGTACTGTAGCATTAAGAACAAAAGCAGTTATCCATCATCAAATAAGACAATAAAATAAAATAATTATTTTGTTTCCACAGTCACTGAAACCTAATCTAATCTGCTCCCGATAAGTATTTTTGTACACTGCAACTATTATTCTAAACAAATAATACATTTTCAGTCTAACCAAAATTCTAATAGTTAAAATACATTTTGAGAGTCTATCAATCATAAACAAATTACTCCATTGTGTTTAAATGTACATCATGAGATCTGAGCTTGTGACCTGTGATTATTGTCATCGGCAAACCCACTTTGATCTCCGAGCAGTAAAAGAGTTCACAGTTGTAAAACCCTGCAGAACAAGACAGACATTGAAAGAGCAAGGCACCAAGAAAAAGTGAAAGACTTGATTATATAGGAGAGAACTGATTTCTACAGAAATTGATAATGAAGTCTTCTAAAGTTTTAAAGAACTGAACAGTTCTACTTTTACAGACAGAAACATTAGAAGAAGATAGTATGATAGTGTCAGATTGGTCTATAATACTTATGGCAGGTTTAGAGGCAACTTTATTTTTAACAGAGCCAAATATATAACCAGGCTCAATGTGTGACAGATCTCAGCTCTGAGCACTTCCTGTCCTGTTGAGTCAGTATCAGCAACAACAGCAGGCAGAGAATATGTGTGTGTGTTTTGTCATTCCTTTATGTCAATACGTCAGAATCGTTTTTAGTAATTTTTATTTCAGTTTTAGTCATTTTAGTACACTAATTTAGTAAATGAATTTAGAGAAATGTTGCCCTGGTTGAAGTTTTTATATTTTATTTTATTGCAGTTAACTTTTTTTTTTTTTTTCAAATGGTTTTAGTTAACTATAATAACCTCAATATACATTTTATCATGCGCAGAGATAAATAAAATATTAAAACATTTCCTTGACCTTTGAAATGCAGGTATATGTGTGTGTATGATCACCTGGCAGTTGTGAAGCTGTTGTTCAATGCAGTGCTGCATGGCTGCATCCTGTGCTTGCTGTCTCGACCTCTCTAGGCTGACCTGTGCTCTCTCCAGACACACCTCCAGCTGCTCAGCCCTCTCACGGCAGGCATAGAGCAGCCCATCACTGGATAGCCGTCCACCTGAGCCCCCGGCTTCACCTACGGCCTGGACAATCATACACAGCAGCAGCTCAGAGCCAGAACATGAAGAGAGAAAAGAAAATCACGATAATAGATGGATAATAGAAGAAGACAGGTGTACTGAGAGAGAGAGAGAGAGAGAGAGAGAGAGAGAGAGAGAAACAGTGAGTACACAGACAGTGAGTTGCACAAACACACACTGGGTGTGTCCTCTGACCCAGAGACAAACAAATTTTCACACTCTCTACTCTCTC